>NC_061122.1:102818234-102829752 GCF_002878395.1 Capsicum annuum | reverse complement strand
TTTTTCAAAAGAACTTTCTATGTGTATTTTATTAATTTTATTCTTTCCAGTTATTTTATGTTTTGTTGTTTTATATTATATATTTCTTTTTTTCTATCTATCTCTTCATTTTCTTCTTCTATTCTTACCATGACTGTCAACTTATAATCTAATTTTAATTCTTCTTTCTATAACATTAAGTATAAATGTTCACCTATTTTCTTATATCTTCTTCCAAAATTGGAAAATACTATCCTTATTTTTAATCCTTCATGGTTTTCATATATTTATTCATCTATTAAAAATTGTTCTTTGTTCATTTTATCTACTTGATAGTATATATAGATCATGTTGATATATGTATTCTAGACTATCTATTTGTGATTCTAAATATAATATTTCTTCTTTTTGTGCTTTTATTGATTTTTGACATACTCCTACAATCATGTTATCTTTTAGTCTTTCTTTTCTTATTTTTAATTCTCTCCATTTTTCAGATATTATTTATTTTAGTTCTTTATATTTTTGGAATTTTGTTATATTATTCATCTGTACAATATATATAATATTTTGGTGGATATCGAAATCTGATTTTTTCATAATTTGGTGGTATGTATCTCATTCTTCTAGATTTTAAATGGATTATTAATTTTGTCTCATTGCTAGATATTAAGGTAATTAAGTAAGCTAATCTGTGGGTATTTTCTTTTGTTTTATTTAACTTCGTATATTCTGGGTAATAACTAGTTAAAGTTTCTTTAATTTTTCTAAAAGCTTCTATATTTTTAAATGGTCTTCTCATTTTAACAAATAAATAACAACATAAATAATAATAGCTCATAATTAATAAATATGATTAAATTAAATTTTATAATTTTTCTAATAATCGACACATATCTACTTGTACGTTTTTTAATTAACATGGCTCTGATACCAATGTAGGGGGTGCAGATAACTTGGGTAATTTGCATGGATAACTAGTAGATAAATAACTAGTAGATAACTGTTAATAACTTGGGTAATTTGCGTGGATAACTAGTAGATAAATAACTAGTAGATAACTAATACTTACTAGTTCTATCATGTTAATTGAAACGCTATGTCATAGTATTCTTTAGGTTTTTGTTTTAACCTTATTAATTCCTCTATTTTATTTTTAAGGTATTCTATATGTTCCATATCTCTAGTTTTTAGGTAGCCAAGTAGATTTGTTTTCATAATATGTTTGTTAATCTTATTTCCTCCATATCTTTTCTCCAATATTCTAAGTATTCATAGTTTATCATTTTATCCTAAAGTAGTTTTAATACTACAAATTTCTTTGTAATAATTTATTCTAATTGTATTATATCTGATATTAAATTCTAGATTGTCTATTTCGTTAATTATCTTGTCTTTTTCTTCTATGAATGATTCTATGTCTAAATTAGATTCTAAACTGTCTTTTAAATCTATTCGTTTCACGGTTTTATCTATCCATATTAATCTTTCTTTTAATTATTTTCTTCCTCTTCTAAGCTGGTTTCTATGATTAATTTCTTTGTATAGCCAACTTTATTTTTCTCTAACTTTTTTAATATATTCTAACATTTAATCTATATAATATCCATCTGAGTAATAACTGTTATTATCTGAGTAATAACTATCTGAATAATATAAGCTAAGATTATGCATATTTTCTTACCATTCCAGACTTAACGATTCTTCATGAAATATTTTTTCCCATATTATTTTCTTTATGTCTTCTATTTCTAAGTCTTTAATGATATATAAAATAAGTATTTTAATTTCATCAGATATATAGCTTGTCATATTGTTTATATGATGCTTAGGTTTCTACGAATAACTTGGATAACTTGGAATTAGATTTGAGTTATTAAATGCTTTATCATAATATTTACTGGTTTTTTCTTTTAATCTTAATAATTCTTGTATATTTTTCATTAAGGAATTCTATATATTTTATATCTTTAGTTCTCATATATTTGTTTCTAGATTTGTTTTCATTAGTTTTTATATTAATTGTATATTTTTCATATTCATTTTTCAATATTCGTAATTTATCATGGCTGTTGTACAGGTTTGGATTGTCGTTATTTGTAAGAATAGGTAGGTAGGTGTGGTATGTAATTTATTCTTGCCATAAAATATTTATCAAATATTTTTTTCCATATGATTTTTCTTATATCTACAATTTCTAAATCCTTAAGCACATACAAAACAAGCATTTTATATTTATCTACCATTTCATCAGAAAAATAAGTATTCATTTTTCATATGATATTATTTCAAAATATTTCCTTCAATCATATACATAACAAAATATGGTTATCTTAGATCACTATGTACTAGATTATTCTTAAATAATTATGTTACTCTGTCACTATTAGCATGGTAGTCTGGATACTTTTCCCTTAAACAGAGCATCTACACTGGTTACTCCCCATCACGGCCTTCTTGCCTCACCGGTTTCACCTTTAGGATGGCATAGTTCTAAGGATTTTTCTCCTTTTCCTCTTTGCTAATAAACTTTGTAACATATTATTCTTCGAATAATTTTACTATATAGTAACTAACATTAACTTATTTTATCATATCATGATTATCAGGAATTTATGAATTTAGCTATTCATAATTATAAATAAATATACCTGTTCTGGTAGGTTTGATAATTTTGGGTTTTCTTTATCCATAGCTTTTCCTTAGAAATATATCTGTTTTTATTAAATGCTCAAAAGTATTTGTGTACAAGAGGAGGCTTGCTTCAACTCATGAAGTCTTGCCTTTAACTTGCCGAAGGCTTACATATTTATAGGCTAAAAAGAAAATGGGGGTGCGGATAACTTGAGTAATTTGTGTGGATAACTAGTAGATAAATAACTAGTAGATAACTACTACTTACTAGTTCTATCATGTTAATTGAAATGTTATGTCATAGTATTCCTTAATTTTTTTTTTAACCTTATTAATTCCTCTATATTATTTTTAAGGTATTCTATATGTTCCATATCTCTAGTTTTTAGGTAGTCAAGTAGATTCTCTTTCATAAGTATTTCTATTAATCTTATTTTCTCCATATCTTTTCTCTAATATTCTAAGTATTCGTAGTTTATCATTTTATCCGTCTTTATTTTTCCATCTGTTCTAATTTTTTTCATCTGCTTCTATTGTAGTATTACTTCTGGAGTAATATTATGTCTCTGCTACAACAGCTACATTGATGATCATCATATCTCTATCCAATTAATTTGTAGAATTGTTCCATATGTCTGTTAGAAATAACTCCTTTCTTGATAGATCTTGTGAGAGGGTTATCTTCTAGTTTTAATAATGTCATTGTCCATCTACGAATTTCTTCCATATCATTTTCTCTTATGTCTTTACATGTTGAATAAACCAATAAATGATCTCTAAAATAATAATTCCAAACTGGATTACGGTTAAGATTTTATTTGACCCCCGCTGAGATACTATTTGATGAAATTAAACCAGTGGTTACAGTAGTAAAAATTGGTATGACAAGAGACTAAATTATACCAGAAAAAATATCTGAACAAGATGAAATACAGAAAACCTAAATAAATTTACCTATTCTAGTAAGTTTGATAATTCTAGAATTTGTTCATCCATAGCTTTTCCTCGCCTCTACACTGGTTACTCCCCTATCACGACCTTCTTTCCTATATGAAAACCACGAAGAATTAAAAATAAGGATATGGGCTGGTTCCTGAGAGCGTAATAAGTTTATTATAATTTTATAACTTTTAGGTTATATAGCCTTCGTGTTTTTTGTCAAGCTCAATATCTTGGACAGGTTTGATATTAGTAAGGTTTGGATTGTATTTAAATTTTCAATATAAACACGGGTTAAATGGTTGTAAACTTGTTTTTTTTTTTATTAATTGCTTCTGAATAAGGGTATAACTACGGGGTACAAGTAATTTATTCTTTTGGATATTTGGTAGTGCATAAGGTTTTTCAAATATCTTATTTAGGTTGTAATTCTATTTCTTTGGTAATTCGGATTTTGGTAAATTTTTTGTAGTGGGTAATTCCTTAGTTGTACCTGATGTTCCTGCGCATGTAACAATCGTTTCGGTTTTAAGGTGTGTCCGAACGTCACCTTCTAGGTTTAGTTTTTTAAAGTGCTCTTCCTGCACTATATCTGTGCCTTTGGCTTTTTCCTATTTTTTAGAGTGCTCAGATTGCACTTTTAATTCTGTGACTTCAGTATTCAGTAGAGTAACTTGTTCTTTTAATAATTTCACTTGTTCAAATAATTGAACTAGTAAACACTCTGAGTAACTTAAAGGACTTTCTATGTGTATTTTATTAATTTTATTCTTTCCAGTTATTTTATGTTTTATTGTTAATACATATATATTTTTACATCTTGCTGTAAATATTTTACTTCCTGGGGTTAGTTCTATTCCTGATATTTTCCAATATAATACTAATAATTTATCTATATTTTTATCTGTTATTGGTACTGAATAATTTGCCCTTATTATAAATTTAAATTTTTGGTATATTAAATTTCCTTTTACGGCACTAATGATGCTTTTTTCTATAGGTTTTACTATCCTATCATCTGTTAAATATAGTTCTATTGGTGTATCTATTCCTTCTCTAAAACATGTTTTTATTAATATTTCTGTTCCTCCAAAGTGTACATATTTTATTGGGTCTCTACTTTTTATATCTTGTATTTCTTTATTAACTATTCTTCTTGTTACTAGTGGTATACTAGCTTTACCTCTTGCATATTTGCAATCTATTATATGCTCTTTTTGGCTTACTACATAGTATTCTTTTTTTCTTCTACTAAATATATTTTTTATTGTTGGTATTTTAAATATTTTTTCTACACTTAGGTATAACTCTTTTCCTTTTATTTCTTCAAATATATTACTGTCAAATATTACTTTTTGATCAGTTCCTTCTTCGTTTAAGTATTCCTCCTTTGTGATTATTTTTATTTCTTCTTCAGTCATTATTTATACTTTCGTCTAATTCACTATCTATTTCATTATCTATCTCATTTTCTGAAATTTCATATATACTATCTTTACTTTCTAATTCGTAATCTATATAATCTATTTGCATATATTCTGCATTTTCTATCTTTATTTCTGATATTTGTTTCTTTTTTAGATCTTTAGGTATTCTACAATCTCTAGCTAAATGTCCTAATTTTCCACAATTATAACAAGTACATTCTTTTTTAGATTTTTTTTTCCTATATGGTCTTGTATGTTTATAATTTTTTACATAATATCTTTTTCTTGGTTTCTTATACTTATATTTTGATTTTTTGTATTTTTTATATTTCTTATATCTTTTTCTTTTCTTATAATATCTTTCTCCAAATTCAAATTGAGGTGCTATTTTATTGCAACATGCTAAATTTTTTATTAATGTTTTTTCCATTTTTATTTCTTCTTTATATTTTTCATATAGATTTCTATACCATTGTAAAAATTTTATTCTTACTCCTAGGGTATCTACTATTTTTGCTTCATCCCAACTCTTTATTATTTTTGAACTAAATGGTTCAGGTAATATACTAAAATATAATCTTCTTACTTCTTTACTTTCTTCTGTATTATATGCTCCCTTATAGTAATATTCTTTAAATGTGCACGTATATTCATCTATATAGCACATATTACATATTGTTGGTTTTAACATTAAATTCCTATTTGTACCTTTTTCTTTGTTTTGTTCTTCTTCTTCTGTTGTCATACTGCTAAATTTATCTCTTATAGCCATTTCAAATATTTTCAATATGTCTATAGAAGTTAGTTTAGTTACTGTTGTTCCTTCTGTTTCTTTATCATTCCTTAATACCTTTTTACTATTTTCAGTTACATTTAAAAACCATAATTTTGTTGTTCCTATTAGTGTTCTTTCTATATATTATGGTGTATCTATTGCATTTATACCATTGTCTAATAATTGTTTTGCTATATATCCTATTCATAATTGTATCGTTTTATCTAAATCTATTACATAATCTAAGTTTAAGAAGTTATAATTTTTATTAATTATTTGTTTTGGTATCCATTTGTTATATTTATTTTTAGGTTATATTTTTTAAACTTATCTTTATAATAATATGTAGGTTTTCTTATTTCTGATGTACTAGGTATTATTTTTTCATCGTCTTCTTTATCAAGAGTATTTATTTTTGTGTTTGTAATTTCTAAGTTTTCTTTATTAATTACTTCTTATTTTCATTAATTTCTAATTATTCTACATTTGTTAAGATTTCTGTATATGTTTCACTATCTTCCGAACCAAAATTATTTGTTTCTTCAGCATTTATTGTGTTTATTTATATTTCATTAGTTTCTAATTTTTTATTTTCTTCTTCTAATTTTTCTTTAAATTGATTTATCTCAATTAATAATTTTTGTTCTTTATCCTTTTCTTCTTTTCTTTCTGTCTTTTTTCTTACAGATCTTTTAGCATTTTTAGTTCTTTTTCTAGTTCAGCAATCCTAATATTTTTAGATTCTTCTATTTTTCGTATTTGTTCTATAGTTTGTTGTTTTATATTATCTATTTCCTTTTTTCTATCTATCGCTTTGTTTTCTTTTTCAATTCTTACCATGGCTGTCAACTTATCTTCTAATTTTAATTATTCTTTTTCTAACATCAAGTATAAATGTTCACCTATTTTCTTATATCTTCTTCCCAAATAGGAAAATATTATCCTTATTTTTAATTCTTCATGGTTTTCATATGTTTTTTCATCTATTATAAATTCTTCTTTGTTCATTTTATCTACTTGATAGTATATAGATCATGTTAATATATGTATTCTAGACTATCTATTTGTGATTCAAAATATGATATTTCTTCTTTTTTTTCTTTTATTGATTTTTGACATACTCCCACGATCATGTTATATTGTAGTCTTTCTTTTTTTATTTATAATTCTCTCTGATTTTCAGATATTATTTGGTTTAGTTCTTTATATTTTTGGAATTTTGTTATATTATTCATCTGTACAATATTTATAATATTTTAGTGGATACCGAAATCTGATTTTATCATAATTAGGTGGTATGTATCTCATTCTTCTAGATTTTAAATGGATTATTAATTTTGTCTCATTGTCTGGTATTAAAGTAATTAAGTAAGCTAATCTATGGGAATTTTCTTTTGTTTTATTTAACTTTGTATATTCTGAGTAGTAACTAGTTAAAGTTTCTTTAATTTTTCTAAAAGCTTCTGTATTTTTAAATGGTCTTCTGATTGTAACAAATAAATAACAACGTAAATAATAATAGCTCATAATTAATAAATACAATTAAATTAACTTTTGTAATTGTTCTCATAATTGACACATATCTACTTGTACGTTTTTTAATTAGCATGACTTTGATACCAATGTAGGGGGATGCGAATAACTTGGGTAATTTGTGTGGATAACTAGTAGATAAATAACTAGTAGATAACTAGTATGTAAGGGGGTGCAGATAACTTGGGTAATTTACATGGATAACTAGTAAATAAATAACTAGTAGATAACTAGTACTTACTAGTTCTATCATGTTAATTGAAATACTTTGTCATAGTATTCCTTAGTTTTTTATTTTAACCTTATTAATTCCTCTATATTATTTTTAAGGTATTCTATATGTTCCATATCTCTAGTTTTATAGGTAGTCAAGTAGATTCTCTTTAATAAGTATTGTTGTTAATCTTATTTCCTCCATATCTTTTCTCCAATATTCTAAGTATTTGTAGTTTATCATTTTATCCTAAAGTAGTTATAATACTGCAAATTTCTTTGTAATAATTTATTCTAATTGTACAATATCTGATATCAAATTCTAGGTTGTCTATTTCATTAATTATCCTGTCTTTTTCTTCTATGAATGATTCTATGTCTAAATCATATTCTAAACTGTCTTTTAAATCTATTCGTTTCACGGTTTTATCTATCCATATTAATCTTTCTTTTAATTGTTTTCTTCCTCTTCTAAGCTGGTTTCTATGATTAATTTCTTTGTATAGCCAACTTTGTTTTTCTCTAACTTTTTAAATATATTTTAATATTTAATCTGTATAATATCCATCTGAGTAATAACTGTTATTATCTGAATAATATAAGCTAAGATCATACATATCTTCTAACCATTCTAGACTTAACGATTCTTAATGAAATATTTTTCCTATATTATTTTCTTTATGTCTTCTATTTCTAAGTCTTTAATGATATATAAAACAAGTATTTAATTTCATCAGATATATAGCATGTCATATTGTTCGTATGATGCTTAGGTTTCTATGAATAACTTGGATAACTTGGAATTAGATTTATGGGTTATTAAATGCTTTATCAAAATATTTACTAGTTGTTTGTTTTAAACTTAATAATTCTTGTATATTTTTCATTAGGGAATTCTATATATTTTATATCTTTAGTTTTCATATATTTGTTTCTAGATTTGTTTTCAGTAATTTTACTATTAATTGTATATTTTTCATATTCTTATATCTTCATATTCATATTCATTATTTCTATCTATCTCTTCGTTTTCTTTTTCTATTTTTACCATAGTTGTCAACTTATCTTCTAATTTTAATTCTTCTTTTTCTAATATTAAGTATAAATATGCACCTATTTTCTTATATCTTCTTTCCAAATTGGAAAATACTATCCTTTTTTTTAATCCTTTATGGTTTTCATATGTTTTTTCATCTATTATAAATTTTTCTTTGTTCATTTTATCTACTTAATAGTATATAGATCATGTTGATATATGTATTCTCGACTATCTATTTGTAAAACTAAATATGACATTTATTTTTTTTTGTGTTTTTATTGATTTTTGACATACTCCTACAATCATGTTATATTGTAGTCTTTCTTTTCTTATTTTTAATTCTTTCCGTTTTTCAGATATTATTTGTTTTAGTTCTTTATACTTTTGGAATTTTGTTATATTATTCATCTGTACAATATTTATAATATTTTTGCAGATACCGAAATCTTATTTTATCATAATTAGGTGGTATGTATCTCATTCTTCTAGATTTTAAATGGATTATTAATTTTTCCTCATTGCTAGATGAAAGGTAATTAAGTAAGCTAATCTATGAGGATTTTCTTTTGTTTTATTTAACTTCGTATATTCTGGGTAGTAACTAGTTAAAGTTTCTTTAATTTTTCTAAAAGCTTCTATATTTTTAAATGGTTTTCTAATTTTAACAAATAAATAACAATGTTAATAATAATAGCTCATAATTAATAAATATGATTAAATTAACTTTTGTAATTTTTCTCATAATTGACACATATCTAATTGATATATATCAACTTGTACATTTTTTAACTAACATTGCTTTGATACCAATGCAGGGGGTGCAGATAACTTGGGTAATTTGCGTGGATAACTAGTATGTAGGGGACTGCAGATAACTTGAGTAATTTTCGTGGATAACTTGTAGATAAATAACTAGTAGATAACTAGTACTTACTAGTTCTATCATGTAAATTGAAATGCTACGTCATAGTATTCCTTAGTTTTTTGTTTTTACCTTATTAATTCCTCTATATTATTTTTACGGTATTCTATATGTTCCATATCTCTAGTTTTTAGGTAGTCAAGTAGATTCTCTTTCATAAGTATTTCTGTTAATCTTATTTCCTCTAAATCTTTTCTCCAATATTCTAAGTATTTGTAGTTTATAATTTTATCCTAAAGTAGTTATAATACTGCAAATTTCTTTGTAATAATTTGTTCTAATTGTACTATATCTGATATTAAATTCTAGGTTGTCTATTTCGTTAATTATCCTGACTTTTTCTTCTATGAATGTTTCTATGTCTAAATCATATCCTAAACTATCTTTTAATTCTAGTTGTTTCATGGTTTTATCTATCCAAATTAATCTTTCTTTTAATTGTTTTCTTCCTCTTCTAAGCTGGTTTCTATAATTAATTTCTTCGTATAGCCAACTTTGTTTTTCTCTAACTCTTTTAATATATTATAACATTTAATCTGTATAATATTTATCTGAGTAATAACTGTTATTATCTGAGTAATAACTATCTGAATAATATAAGCTAAGATCATACATATCTTCTAACCATTCTAGACTTAATGATTCTTCGTGAAATATTTTTCCCATATTATTTTCTTTATGTCTTCTATTTCTAATTCTTTAATGATATATAAAACAAGTATTTTAATTTCATCAGATATATAGGTTATCATATTATTCATAGGATGCTTAGGTTTCTACGAATAACTTGGATAACTTGGAATTAGATTTATGGGTTATTAAATACTTTATCAAAATACTTACTGGTTGTTTGGTTTAATCTTAATAATTTTTTTATATTTTTCATTAAGGAATTCTATATATTTTATATCTTTAGTTCTCATATATTTGTTTCTAGATTTGTTTTCATTAATTTTTCAATTAATTGTATATTTTTCATATTCTTATAACTTCATATTTATATTCATTAGTTCTATCTATCTCTTCGTTTTCTTTTTTTATTCTTACCATGGCTGTCAACTTATCTTCTAATTTTAATTCTTTTTTTCTAACATTAAGTATAAATGTTCACCTATTTTCTTATATCCTCTTCCCAAATTGAAAAATACTATCCTTATTTTTAATCCTTCATGGTTTTCATATGTTTTTTCGTCTATTATAAATTCTTCTTTGTTCATTTTATCTACTTGATAGTATATAGGTCATGTTGATATATTTATTCTAGACTATCTATTTGTGATTCTAAATATGATATTTCCTCTTTTTGTGCTTTTATTGATTTTTGACTTACTCCCACAATCATGTTTTATTGTAGTCTTTCTTTTCTTATTTTTAATTCTCTCTGTTTTTCAGACATTATTTGTTTTAGTTCTTTATATTTTTGGAATTTGTTATAATATTCATCTGTACAATATTTATAATATTTTGGTGGATATCAAATCTGATTTTATCATAATTAGGTGGTATGTATCTCATTCTTCTAGATTTTAAATAGATTATTAATTTTGCCTTATTGTTAGATATTAAGGTAATTAAGTAAGCTAATTTGTGGGAATTTTCTTTTGTTTTATTTCACTTCATATATTCTGGGTAGTAACTAGTTAATGTTTCTTTAATTTTTCTAAAAGCTTTTATATTTTTAAATGTTCTTCTCATTTTAACAAATAAATAACAACGTTAATAATAATAGCTCATAATTAATAAATACGATTAAATTAACCTTTGTAATTTTTCTCATAATTGACACATATCTAATTGGCATATATCTACTTGTACGTTTTTTAATTAACATGGCTTTGATACCAATGTAGGCGATGCAGATAACTTGAGTAATTTTCTTGGATAACTAGTAGATACAATAACTAGTAGATAACTATTAATAATTTGTGTAATTTGCGTGGATAACTAGTAGATAAATAAATAGTAGATAACTAGTACTTACTAGTTCTATCATGTTATTGAAATGCTATATCATAGTATTCCTTAGTTTTTTATTTTAACCTTATTAATTCCTCTAT
>NC_061122.1:102701213-102815234 GCF_002878395.1 Capsicum annuum | reverse complement strand
TTTTTCAAAAGAACTTTCTATGTGTATTTTATTAATTTTATTCTTTCAGGTTGCAAAAAGTTCATATGTTCCACCAAAAAAAATTCATACGACCTCTTCTTTTTGATTTGTTGATTTTCTTTCATCAATTGTAAATTTGCAATGAAAGTTCATATGTTCCATAAAAGAAATCTTAAGACCTCTTTTTTTTTGATTTGTTGATTTTCTTTCATTAATTGAAATGAATATTTCAGTGTTCTTACGTCATTCCATTGTTTGGATTAATGATATTATACCATAATCACCCAAACTCCTTTCGTTGCCGTTGTTTGATATGAAGGGTAACAAGATCATAATAGATTGCAAAAATAGTAAAGTTTAAGGTTGGGCAAATCTACAAGGACAAGTGTATTGTTATTTCAGTTATGACATGGCATGCCATTGAGCATTCCTTGCAATTGATCTGACAAAAAAGATCTGTATCTTATTTATGCGAACAAAGATCCGACAAAAAAAATTTGTATCTTGTTTAACGTTACAAAAGTAGTTATTTGTCTCTTGTTTATTCAATTATGCATTTAACGTAAAATTGATAATTCTATTTTTTCTTATTTTAGTAGGATAAGATACATATTTGGTCTAACTAGATACATTTTTGCTTCATCTCGTATCTCTGATTCGGGTTGTGTATATATATGTATCTCTTGGTGTTTTAGTTTTAGTGATATGGGCATACCAAAAATACAAATTAGTAGTGTTAAAGATACATATTATGAACGATTGTACATATATGTATCTCTCATTAATTTTTTCTGTACGATAAAATACATCTTAAACCTGATAAAATACATCTTAAACCTGCTAAAAAATATGATAAAATTTTTTCCGTATCTTCTTCTTTCGGTATCTAGTATCCGGCTTATCCAACACCGTCAAAGAACGCATTTTTGAAATTAAGGAAAGAATGTTGAGATTAAGATCTCAAACCTGCTAAATAAGAGAAATTAAGAACCCATATAAGAAGTCGACATTTTGACTATAAAGAGTGAATTACCAAAACCCCAAAACCAAATCTTCATTAAATTGGTGACAACTTAAGAATCCAAGAAGATAATCCTTTGAAGACGAAGAAAATTGGTGGTATAAAGTTCTTCCAATCTAGGCAACCAAGAAAGCCTTTTCGGTAAATAGAACACCCTAGTTCCTCGATAGTGTCAACGACGATGGACCTCTACGCTCAGTACCTTACCTGATGTGAGTTTCTCAAAATCCATTTGATGTTATGTGTATAAGGAGATGTAATTTGACTTTCATTGTGTCGTCTCCAGGAGAGATGAATAATAAGAAATAACAACATAATGGCGATAATAAGATAAACAAAGTGACAGAAACAATAATGTAATACTAGAAAGCAAAAAATTATTGGGAAAGAGGCAAGACACTATCAAAGTGCACGACAAAGTAGCAGCGGAAGAATATCCAAGCCTAAAATTTTTCTCTCAATTTGAACCAAGAGAAAACAAACAAACCAAGAACAATGGTAATATGGGAGAAAATAAATCAACTAAATGAAATGCAACAACACAAGAATAAAACCAATCACACGAGACACCAAATTTATGTGGAAAACCCTTTGATGTGAAGATTAAAAATCCATGGAACAAAAACCTCCACTATGATCACCCAGAGTTACAATATTATTCTCCAAAATTGACCATAAAACAAGTGCCAAAGAACGAGAAACAACATATAAACCATAATACAAAAAACTAGAGAAAAATAGGAGCTAAAGGCCACTAAATCCAACCCCATAAGTTCCTAATCAATGATTGATATGAGAGGAAAAAGCTATCCTAAAATCAGCTCAATCGAACAAGAAATAAAGTGGAAATTGCAATCTGAAGTTGACAACTGTGGCTAGAATTTTAGGCGTAAAAATTTGCACTAGTTTCTCTCTTTAGCTGCTGAAAACTCTTTTTTGTGGATTGTGAAATAAAACCTAAAAAGATCTGTATATATGACCCATAGTAATCATCCTATAGCCTATGGAATAAAGTGGGTTGGTCCAAATTGGGCTTTATTTTTCCACATAGGAAGGAGAAAAAACCCATAACCCAACAATTCTCTCCCTCTCGACTATGTGGAGGAGACCACTATCCCGATAATCATGCAACAATATTTAAACTTCCCTCTTGGTAAAGGTTTAGTCATCATGTCGAAACTATTATCATCCATATGAATCTTCTCAAGCTCAAGCAACTTAGAATCCAACATATCTCAAATCCAATGGTATCTCACATTAATATGTTTAGACCAACCATGAAATATAGAATTATTGTAAAGATGTATAGCACTTTGACTATCGCAATAAAGCACATACCTATCTTGAGAACAACCAAGTTCCCCTAAGAATCTCTTAATCCAAAACAATTCTTTTCAAGCTTTAACGACAGGAATAAAATCATTTTCTTTAGTAGATAGAGCAACACATTTTTGCAACCTAGATTGCCAAGACACAGCTCCACCACAAAAGTAACCAAATGCCCAGAAGTAGACTTGTGAGTATCAACATAACCAACCTTATCTTAATCAATACAAGTACGAAGAATAGGCTTTTCTGTACCAAAACACAAACTCAGACTAGAAGTACCACAAGGATATCTCATAATCCACTTCACAATATTCCAATATTCTCTTCCCAGATAAGAAAGAAAATGGTTAACAATACCAACAACATGAGAAATATTCAGTCTTGTACAAACTATTACATACATCAAACTACAACAGGCTGAAGCACAAGGAACTTTTTTCATATCTTTCTGCACATCATCACTGTAAGAACATTGCTTCATGCTCAATTTGAAGTGTATAACTAAATATGTACTGACAATCTTAGCCTTATCCATGTTGAACCTTTGAAGTACTTTCTGAATGTACATCTTATGTGATAACAATAATTTCTTGGTATTTGTTGCATGGACAAACTACATGCCAAGAATCTGTTTTGCTAGTCTGAAGTCTTTCACAGAAAAAGACTTAATCAACTCTTGCTTCAACTTTTGAATCCTGCAAGCATTATGACCAACAACAAGCATGTCATCAACATAAAGAAACACAATAATAAATTCACTATTAGAGAATTTTTGAGGTAAAAACACAATGGTCTGAAGTAGTCTTCTTAAAACCTTGCCGACTCATAAAGGAATCAAACTTCTTGTATCACTGTCTGGGAGCTTGTTTCAAACCATACAAGCTCTTCTTCAATTTGCAAACATAATTCTTTTTTCCCTTGACTTCAAATCCTTTGGATTGCTCCATATAAATTTCTTCATCTAAGTCACCATGGAGAAAAGCAGTTTTAACATCCATTTGCTCAACCTCTAAATCTAGACTTTCAACTAAGCCTAGAACCACATGAATGGATGACATTTTCACAACTAGAGAGAATATCTCATCAATATCAACTCCCTTTTTTTGGTTAAATCCCTTCACAACCAATCTATCCTTGTACCGTGGAACTGGGTAATCATCTTCATGTTTCACCCAAAAAACCCACCTATTTTTCAAAACCTTTTTGTCTTTAGGTAGCTTAACCAAATCAAAGGTATGATTATCATGCAAATATTTAATCTTATCTTCTATAGAATCGAGCCAGTTTTATTTTTCTTCACATTTCATGGCCTCATCAAGACTCCCAGGTTTTCCCCCGCCAGTCAAGAGTACATACTCATTTGGAGATAACGAGATAAAGGTATT
The DNA here is from genome assembly GCF_002878395.1 of Capsicum annuum. Classification (NCBI taxonomy): domain Eukaryota; kingdom Viridiplantae; phylum Streptophyta; class Magnoliopsida; order Solanales; family Solanaceae; genus Capsicum; species Capsicum annuum. The sequence goes on along the minus strand of NC_061122.1, from coordinate 102,811,499 downwards.
CTCTCTAGTAGATCATTCTAAGAGTTCTCTGGAGCATCGATAACTGGTTACTGATAAATCATATCAACTTGTACAGGAGCATCAACAACATCATGCTGGTTATTATGAACATGATCATCGCCTTCATTATAAATTTCATTTTCATCATCATGAATATTTTCTTTAAGAGTAATAGTCAAAGGAACTGGATCAACATCAACTAGACTCTTACTACTCTAAGAATCAACCTTCTTAGCTTTGTCAAAATTTTCAATTGTTTGGTCTTCAAATAACACAACATCACAACTTTTAACAAGTTTTTTATCATCTAGATTATAGAAACGATATCCAAATTCATCTTGACTATAACCAATGAAGATACACTGCCTAGTTTTAACATCCGAATTTGACCTTTTATCCTTAGAAATATGCAAAAAAGTTTTACACCTAAAGAATCTAAAGTAACAGTAGGAGATAAATTGATGACATAAGCAACAATATTAAGTTCTTTTACCTAAAAGGAATCTGGAAGCTTAGCATCAGAAAGCATACATCTAACCCTCTCAACAAAAGTTCTATTCATTCTCTCTACTAAAATATTTAGCTGAGTAGTTTTTGGAGGAGCTTTCTAATGTCAAATACCCTGCTCTCTGCAATATCTATGAAAGGAAACAATATCCACCATAATCTGAGCGGATACATTTCAATTTCTTTTGTCTATCTCTCAACCAAGGCCTAAAAACCCTTGAACACATCAAGTACTTGACCCTTAAACTTCAAAGAAAATACCCAGAGTTTGATAGAATGACCATCAATAAAAGACACAAAGTAAAGAGCACCACCATGAGACCTTACTTTAAAAAGAGCACACAAATCAGAATGTACCAACTCTAGTAAATCAAGCTTTCTTGAAAGCAGATGACTCTGAAAAGAAACTTTTTTTTGTTTACTAGTTAAGCAATGGACACACTTCTTCAACTTTGCTTGTTTCACTCTAGAAAACAAATTTTTCTTAGCCAAGATATCAATCCCCTTCTCACTTATATGACTTAACCTTCTATACCATAACTCTAATGAAGTATCATTCTCCACCAAGTTTATCAAGCCTCTAGAAGTAGAGCCCTGAAATACGTACAAGTTAGACAACTTGTCACAAAGAGCCATAATTATCGAACCTCTAAGAAAGATTCCATTGGCCATCACCAAGGGTGTTAACATAAACCTCATCAACAAGATTCCCTACGAATTTAGATTCAAGCGGACATCTGAAGCATGCTTTACGTTGTTGAGAACTAGTTTGGAACCACTGTTACTTTCCAAACAAACAGTGCCAATGCCAAGTTCTTTAGCTTCATCATTATTGCCCATTTTTAACATCCCAAAATTACTTAAAGCATAAGAAGAAAATAGTTCCTTCTTTGGCGTAATATGAGAAGTAGCACCAGAATCCACAAACCACCTAAACTCACTACGAACAAGATTAATGGCACACTCACCATAAGCAACAAGAATATCATCATTAGCAACAACAATAAAATAATTTTCATTATTGCTTTCTTTCTTTTGTTGTCTCATATATCTCTTATGCTTGTAAAAATATTTCATGATATGCCCTTTTTTGTTGCAATAGTCACACGTGGCATTATTAAATTTTGACTTCGACTTGCTTCTAGTTTTGTCTCTATCATTCGAACCTCTGGACTTATTTCTCCACATCTTCAGTAACCAAAGCATTAGAGTGAGAAGATAAAAAAGATGAGGCCTAAGATCTTCTTCTCATATCTTTATTTAAGACACCACACTTAGCATATTCCATAGTTACAACACCACTGGGTGCAAAATTAGTCAAAGAAACTCAAAGAGTGTTTCAAGAGTCTGCCAGAGTATTAAGAAACCAAAGTCCCTGAATTTCTTTATCAAACTTTACACCCATTTCTAACAGCTGTCAAGAACACCTTAAAAATTATTTATATGTTCAGAAATAGGACTATCCTCTTTATACCAGATATTCATCAATTTTTTAAGTAGGAACAACTTGTTATTGCTAGTCTTGAAAGCATAAAGTGTCTTGAGCTTATCTCTTAAACTTCTAGCATATGTCTCATTCACAATATGGTTTCTAATATTATCTTCAACCTATTTTTTGACATATCCATAAACCTGTAGGTGCTTAAATACCCAACATTATCTGTTATGGATTGATGTTTATTAGACACAAATATAGGTAAATACATTTTCTTGACAAAACATGATCTTTTATCTTGCCTTTAAAGTATTATAATTAATACCACTCAAACACGTTATTTTGCTCATATTTTCCCTCATCATTAAAATCAACAATCAATAATAACCTATGCTCTGATACCACTTTGTTGGGAAAGAGGCAAGGCATTATCAAAGTGCACGACAGGGTAACAACTGAAGAATACCAAAGTCTAAACTTTCCCTTTCAATTTGAACCAAGAGAAAAATAATATCCAGAACAATAGTAATATGGTAGCAAATAAATCAACCAAATAAAATGCGACAAGACAAGAATAAAACCAATCACATGAGACTCTAAATTTACATGAAAAACCCTTTGATGTGAAGAGTAAAAAATCATGGGATCGAAACCTCCACTATAATCACCAAGAGTTACAATATTGTTCTCCAAAATTATCTATAAAACAAGTGATAAATAACGAGAAACAACACATAAACCACAACATAAAAAACTAGAGAAATAAAGGAGCAAAGCACCAAAATACAACTACTATTTAGGGATGAAAAAATGGAGCTACAGGCCACAAAATCCAAATCTATCATTTCATAATCAAATACTAAGATGAGTGGAACAAGCTGTCCTAAAATTAGCTCAATTAGATAATAAACGAGGTGAGGATCGCAATATGAATTTGACAGTTATGGCTGGAATTTAGGAGCGAAAATCTTCACTAGTTTCTCTCTTTGGCTCTTCAAAACTCTCTTTTGTGGATTGTGAAATAAAGCTTAAAATGATCTATATATATTCCCCATAATAGTGGGCCTATAGGAAAAAGTGGGTTGGTCAAGATTGGGCTTTATTTATCCACACAGGAAGGAAAAAGGACCTATAACCCAACAAAAATAATGTTGCAATGTTATGTCTAATAAGGCTAGATTATGAACGTCTGTTTGGATTTTTGTCGCTTCGACTTCTATATCTTATATATTCCAATTTACTATATTACTTGATTGATTTTAATTCTTATAAAAAAAAAGCCAACTCTGATCCTAAAGCCATTAAAACTGTAAGCTAACCTAAATACTGCTCGAGAAAATCTTAATAAGGTGATAGAGATATTGTCTTTGGTTGAAAAGTAAAAGTACAAGCTATTGAAGAAGTGAAAGAAGCTCAGAAATTGGCTGAGGAAGCTAATGAGAAGTTGGGAGAAGCTTTGGTAGGTCGAAAGCAAGTTGAAGAAAACTATGAAATTGAAATGTTTCATGTTGATGAGATGAAATGGGTAGGGATTGAAGCATCTCAAAAGAAAGAAGAGGAATGGCAGAACGAAGTTGAAGCTGTGAGGAATTAACATGATGTGGATATGGCTGCTCTCTTCTCTGCCACATAGGAACTTTAACATGTAAAGCACGACTTGTCCATGGGTTGTGAGGCCAAAAGTAAGAAAGACACTCGGAAATATAGAGGATGTGAAATTCAGCTAAGAAGGTGGAAATCTACTCAGCTGAATTAGTGAGATTGAAATATTTACTTGACTCCAGGATCTCTTAGAATAAAATAGAGATTAATGAGAAGAACAAAATGGTAGAAGAGCTAAAACTTGAGATAGAGACACAGAAATAATCACTCGAGAAAGTAAGAAGTTATGAAGCTAAATGAAAGGAAAAAAGATATTGTGAAACAACTTGTTAGATTTTTATGGGTCATGGTTCGCCTATGTATATCGACTTGACCTGGCCCTTTCTATCTAAACCTAACCAACCCATTTTGTTGTCTGAAGAAAAATGAGATTAATGGTTAATCTCATTTAAAAAGGAGGGGATGGTTACACAATAACTGTTGAACCGCCAATATTCCCTTTATATTTCTTATTCTTCTGACAAGAAACAGAGAAGAAAGAATCTAGTCATAAATGAAAACCAAAAACAATCAGTGAATCATATTAACAACAACACCAACACCAACAAAAAGGCATTTAGTTTGTGATTTAAACTTCATTTCCTTGCACTTCAAAGATTGATTTGGGAAATTATTTCATTAGCAAAATCGACAAGTTACGTTGCAACACATCTTAAGGTACATATTCTAAGTGTCCTATTTTTGCTTGTAATATCTCAAGTTTAAGTGTAAAAAACTCTTGAAAGATTGAATATGAACTTATCTATTAAAAAGAAATCATAATCGAATGTAGATCGAGATTTTGGACCCGATGTGAATCGAACATGCAACCTTATGATCTAGAATCAGACACGCTACCATTGCACCACGGATCCAATTATAGATCTATAATTTTTTTTTAATTTTTTTAGATTTGTAATTTTTTTTGATTTCTCTTTATCTTCCATGAAAAATGTGTTAAGAATAAATTAAAGATATTCTATAATGAAGACGAAAATGAGAAAGGTTTACTATTAGTTTTTTGAGAAATGAAAGAAATACTTAGAACTTTTGTTCATTATCTTTAGAAAAAGGAAGAAAGAGTAATTTTTAGGATGGAAAACGTGTATACATTGTATTTCTTCTCCTTCCTTCATTATTAAAAGTAACTCTGGGGGAATGATAAAACTAACTAAATAAATTAGTTTTCCCTTCTTTTTTTTGGAAAAACGTGATGAAATCGTACCCTACTGTATAAAAGTTTCTATTAATTTTTTGGTGGGTTCCAATAAATTTTAAAAGGATTTATTTGGACTCATTTTTTTATCAAACAAAATTAATTGCATGATCTTACTTTTTGAGTAGAATTATGTAACAACTTAAATTATTTATTTTAATATATTTATGATTTAAATTATTGGTTAAAATTGATTAATTTTGTTTGATAAAAAATTTATTCCAAACAAATACTTTTAAAATTTATTGGAAACCAACAAAAAATTGATAGAAACTTTTAAACAGAAGAGTACTATTTCATCACGTTTTCCCAAAAAAATACAAGGGCATACTGATTTATTTATTTATTTTTATCTATCTTATTTTTTAAGTGGAGTTGTGTAACCACTTACATTATTTATTTTAAAATGTTTATGATTTAAATAATTGGTTAAAATTGATCTTGATATTATTTTTTTTAATTAGTCCCTATTTTTTTAACGAATTTTGCCTTCTAAAATAAATTGTGACATAAAAGGTCACATTGAATGATTCAACTATTTCTTGTTATTTCTTGGTTCCTATTTCAGACATAAATGAACGGAGTAAAACTCTAATCACTCCAAGTGGGAGTTTTGGATGTCGAGCAAAGAGATAAAGTGGAAGAGCACGTCGTCGAAGGACATGTTTTCATGGTCGTGAAATCATATGAAATAGAATCCTCAGGATGACACAAAATCTGTTATGCAATGAGATGGCTATATGAAGGGAAAGAGAGAAGAAACTAAAAGAGTTCAAGTCTTTTATGATGTCCCCTAGTATTACTATTGCTAATTTTATTCATTTATTTGAATTAAAACTTGTAGAACTGGAAAACTATGTAGAAATCTCAGATTGTAAAGCTTTAGCTGTTTTAGCAAATTCTCTCCATGATCCTTGGGGCGATAGATTACTTAAAGTTTATCATGAAATTTGGCCTAGCAAGTCTTTTTAGGTTTATATAAGTCGTCTTGAATATTTGTGGGATGATTTTTATTTTTAAATTGACTTGTAACTTGAAGTTGTTTATTAACTTTATATTATAAATAAACTAAGTTGTTTCTCTCATTTTATATGAATTTCATTCATTTGAGTTTACAATGACTTAGTTGAAAGAAATCATTCTAATACACATTAAGAAATTAATTACTAATTTTGGTCAAATGTTTAGTTCGTAGATGATGATCGGATTTTTATGTGTCCTTTTGATTTTACACTAAACATGAAACCTTTATGTGAAATGATTTTCTTGAATGTATAATTGATAAAATACTTGTGTGATTGTCTCTTTATAATAGACATGACATCAAAAAGCATAATTGCCAACTTGAGCCGAGGAGAAAAACTAAATAGTGACAATCACGACATTTGAAAGAGAAAAATGATCTTGAGGGTATAAACTATGTATTATGTCAACCAGAAGAGGGTAACACTGCACAACATAGAAGAGACCTTAAAGCTTATAAGGCTTGGAAAAAGGCTAATTCCATTGCACATGGAATCATTGAAAATTTTGTGGTTGATGACTTCATTCATGAGTGTGAGAACTTTCTTACTGCTCATGCTATCTGTGCACATTTGCGAGGAACATATAGGGGTACTTCTATCACCCACCTCAGATAGTTAACTATCAAATGTGTTATGATCAAAAGAACAAACAACACCTTAGGGTGATGTCAAATATGATAGCTCAACTCAAAAGTGTTGGTTAACAGTTGGGAACACTTGAAGGTTAACTTAACCCACAATGAAAACATCAAAACTTTTTTTGATGTTTCCCGTCATGTTGAACTTGAAAATGAGTAGCTTGGTCCTGCTAAAGCTACTTCTAATGCTTTTATGACATAATGACGTGGTAAAAAGTCTTCTGACTTCAAGCACAAGAAGAATTGGAAAAGAACATGAAGTCTAAAAAGATCGAAGAAGGACCTTCTGAGAAAAAGAATTAGCCAAATTTGAAGAAGGGGAAAAAATTTTCAAGAAGAAAGATAAGAGCAAGATAAAGTGCTACAATTGTCAAGTTCTGGGGCATTTTACTCGTGAATGTCATATTCAGAAAAAGGCAACATTTTTAAATGCATCTTTAAGTGTTGCATATGGTTCTAGAACTTCTTTATTAACTGAATCTTATCCTATATGGATTATAGACTCAACATCCACCGGCCATGTGTCGGTCAATGAGTAATGAGTATGTGGTCAATACTTTGAATGTACTGGTATGCTAAATGATGTTAGGATGATATGAATGGGCTCATATTTATGAATAATAACTGACTGAATTAATAACATGAGATAATTGGATAACTGACATAATCCTTGAATGCTGTAGTATTTGAGAATGCATGACCAAGCATATAACATGATTCTAAAATAGTCTGTAAACTGAAATACTGAGATCTGATAACTGAATGACTAATAAACTGTATGCTACGGTCAAGAGAAATTGAACTAAGTCCTGAACTAAATACTAAAATTGAAACTTTGGGAGGTGTCATCTAACCAACATAACCAGTCTGAACTGACCGGGGTCCAACCTGTGACCCCAGTTGAAAGAGTGCTAGTACCGTGCCATGGGTAGTAACAATGGTGGTGGAGTCAGTCCTAATATGGTAAGTGACCCCTGAGATTAGTCCTAAACTGGCGGGTGATCCCTGAGAGTGTTAGTCCTAAATTAGCGGGTGACATCTCATATCCTACGTTGGCTACGTAGTTTTGGAACTTAGGGATTGCTTCTAAGGACCCAATCCTAATTGATGGGTGAGCCTCAATCCCTAGGTTCACTCGGTGCTCAATCCTACTCCCAACTGAATGACACTTATTATGGGACTGAACTAAGTTGAAATAAAGAAAGAACTGACTTGAATTATTGAACTGACTTAGGTTTGTCTAACATGATAACTAACTGAACTAATAATGCTCATATGTGTTTGAAATAATTTTGAGAATACTGAGACTAATTAAACAACTAAATTTGGGTATTCATAAACCCTAGGACTCGATAACAATAACTACAGGGGCACATAAAAGCTTCAAAATCATGGAAGGAAATCATTGTTCACAATTATTCACTTAAGCATTTCATCAAACACATGGGAGACGTGAATTTAAATATGGGAATACCTTTAAAAACAATGAGATAGCAAAATCACATGACAAGATCATAAACTGAGGGTTTATTCTGAATTCTCATGAACATGATATGGAAACCACAATATTTATAAAATACTATAATGCATCCCATATGAAAACAATTGAAAGCATGAATTGAAATCAAATTATCAAGGTATAGGTAAACATACTTCAACTTTAAAATGTGTAAGGGCTTTTTCTATCAAAACTCTTGAAATTTACGGGTTTAAGCATGAGAATGAGTGAAACATGCAGGAATTGCATAATTACAATACTAAAACCATACTTAGGGATTTAACAATGAAATTTCATGCTTCAAATGTGTAAGGGCTCCTTTAAATGAAAATAGATTGTAAACATCATGTATAATGGAAATTCATAAAAGCTTTATGGACACAAATCATTATAGACATGTAATTTCATAATTTAAAACATAAAAGATGGATTCTTGGACTCCATGGTTGAAAATGGCCCATGGATGAACATCATACATACCTTGATTGAAGAATTCGTGAAGGTTCTTGCTGGTTTTCTTAAAACTTGAGCTTGAATTTTGAAGGGGATAGGGTTTGTTCTTGAGAGAGAATTAGTTTCTTGGAGAGAAATTATGAATAATGGGGAATATAATGCCCCTTTAGGGTTTTAATTTTGCGTTTTGGATAGATTTGGGTTCAGGAAAATTGACAAGACTACCATTGGGAAATTAAAATTCATAACTGAAACTCAAAATTGACCCTCACCGCAATGCGCCAAGGATGTTATCGTGGTTCCACTGTGATGTGGTACAATCGTGGAGACTTGCTGTAATCTGACAATTATCATTTTGAACTTCACCGCGACGCAGTGATATGACCACCGCTGAAGCTACTGTGATGTGCCAAAATCGCGGTGAGCTACTGTTTTGAAATTCAAACATGGTCCAAACCTCATCCAAAAATCCAAAACTTACCCTAGACAAGCTACTTACATCCCTGAACATGAATCAACTCAAAAACATACTTCTCAGGGGTGGGAAGGTCACTTTAAAAATCAACGAAGTTAAGAGGCCAAAAAAATAAAAGTAATTTTCCAATACTTAGTTAAATTTTTAGGTTCTAAGTCTCTTATGCATGCACTATGAGCTGAACTAAGATAAGAATAGTACGAGGTATTACAATATCTCCCCCTTAGGAATATTTGTCCTCGAATAAGACTGGTTAGACTGAGAGTACTGAACTAAGAAAACTGAGATCACATACTGAACATGCTTGACTAGTAACATGATTACAAGACTGAGTCTGAAACATGGTGACTGACTGAACTAATTCATGAATTAATGTAATGACATAAAGATGTGTATATAACGAAGATAGAAATGAGAGAGTCAACTAATAAGTTACCGCTGCCTCAGGCTGGATCTGGTTTCATGAAGAAAAGTTAAGAGATTTATTACATGAAAACTCGAGGGTGTTATAACATCTCCCCCTTGGGATAGTTCATCCCTTTAATGATACTGGCTTGTTTGAAATACTAAGAAAAGATTGAGATGATGCACATGACTCTTATGAACTGACTCATAATTGAATATTTGGAATCTGAAACTAATGCATGAACTTAACTGAGCTAAATTCATAATTTGTAGGGGTGGGAATATTTTACCTCATGGAATATCCATATTCAATACTAAACTTCATGTGAGGCTACTAAAAATATTCACATGGGAACTGATAACTCTACCTACTGAAGTATGAGTTGGACTGAATTCTCTCACTATATTTAAGCCTACTCGAATCTACAAAATGCACACATAACACTATAATACTATCCTGAGTCATGAATTCAATACACTCTACATTTTCATAACTTCTAATCTCCTAAATAATTCTGATTACCCCTTCAACAACTAAATACAACCTCTTACAAGCCATTCACTAATGCGTAATGCATTTATCCACTTACACACCAACATGACATTCAAGACTATCTTTATAACTATAGCCTCGTGTAAAGTAAGCATGCAACAATCTTTCTTTAACCTAAAATATTTACTCTCTCCCATCTAAGCAATGGCTCATCACTACATTATTTTATAAGGAGAGGTCATTGAAAGGTTAAAACATGAGGACCTGAAGCATGAATGAACACTATACAGAACTTGACACTTAACTAAGGCCTAAGTAATAAAATATCAACATCATGGATTCATCAAGAGATCTAAACTGAGGATATACATGACATAATCTGAATTTTGTTGATTATTAGAAATGTAGCATGAGTCATGGGAACTGAGCATACAGTAAAATATGAATACATGAGTCATGAGCTATATGACCTAAGTTTGGAGTTCCTAAATTCATGGAATATGATTCGGATTGTTGGGTGAATTTAAACTCCTTATACCAGGAACTGGAAGCGTACATGATTTTCTAAAAAATGTACAAATATGAGCTATGATCATAGGTTTGACATGTAAGGCATAAGTAGATATCGTGAAAACTAAAATACAAAACTTTGCACTACGATGAGAATGGATTGGGCATCGTCCTCCCTTACTACTATTCTATAACATATTGGCATCACTACTAGAATGTGAGATCCCAACTTGGCTATTTGTTCTATCATCTCCCCTTAGATTCAGCCCATCATTCTAAGTCTGTGAACCACGCAACAAATTCTAAACTGAACTGAAACTACTTTACTCTAGAGTCCGAGATATAACAGTATTCATAAACTCTAAACTCACCCTAAAATATTGCACCTGAAACTCTAAAACCCTATTGTTGATACATTCTTCTGAGATAAAACTCTTAACTTTCTATAGCCCTAATAGTTATCTTACAATAACTTAAACACTAACTTAGAATTTCTAGGAGTATCACCATACCATGAGTTCACACTATCTAGTGCTTCAACTCTACTTTCTATTAGCTCAATCTTCAAAGATTCAAACTTAGATTCTAACATTTATCATGGATATCCCCAAACCTTTAAGGAACCATACTAACTTCTTTTAGAGCCTACTAATATCACATCTCTAAACTTATATTTCTCCCTGAACCATGAGAATTATAACTATATCAACATCAACAACATATAATTTAGAATCACCAAACTTAAATTCTTGCATACACTGTTTCAAGCCTACTGATTCACCTTTTCATACAACTAGCCCCATAAATGTAAAATCCACTGAATTCAAATGATACTATCCCCACTTTGCTACCAATAAACTTCTAGATTCATGCTCCTAACTCTAGCTCATACACTATTATCGAATTCTGAGGAGGGATCTGAGGTAACATCTGACTTTGGATTAGTGCACGAGTTTTCATTATCATGAATAAAATCTTTACAAATTTGAAACTTAATGGAACTGATGGGATACTTTTGATCCTATGGCAATCCCATAACTATCTGTGGGAACTATATAAAAAAGCCCTATCTGTTGGACTTTGAGCTTTGCTATTTTTGTTACCTTGAAAGTAAGGTATAGTTGACATGAGTGGAGCATGATTAGAATCTACATAAGGTTCTTCGATAACCATTCTATAGCATGATTTGAGACATAAAAGAAGGGAAACTTTTCCTAAAATATCTTATAGCCTCTTGTTCATAAGTAAGGCATGCTCCACACCCATGTGCAAGACTCTACTCAACGCGGTTTTAAGGCTCCCTAGGAAAATTTAAAACCTTAGGCTTTGATACCAAGTTTGTAACATCCCGAGAGTACACCTTGGATGCCAAACAGTGCTTACAATCTTAAGTGACCACAAGCTAATCCATGATCGGGTACCTATTTTGATCACTGAACAAAACTACTAATAAAATATACACATATGCAGAATAACTCATATACCATAAGGTTTTATAATACTAAGACATTATTAAACTCTTAGATCTGAAACAACTGTTTGAAAGTAAAAATAAAAAGACTGACAATCAACTAAAAGCTGGATAACTATTTGAAAAATATCTGAAAGCCTCTAACTGAATAGCTGTGGAGTTGATGGGACAGGTCCCCAACTAACTCCAACTGACTACTATACTAAAGTTCTAAAATAAACATAATGATCCCTCGAAATATGAGGACTCACCACTGCCGCTGATGTGTTGGAATGTCTAAGTGCGATCGGGAACCTTAGCATCCAAACCTATGATATGATACATCATAGCATAAAAAATGAGTATGTGGTTAGTACTTTGAATGTACTAGTATGCTACATGAGGTTAGGATAATATGCATGAAGTTATGTTTATGAATAATAACTGACTAAATGAATAGCATGAGATGATTGGATAACTAACATGAATGCGTGAATACTGTAATATCTAAGAATGCTTGACCAAGAATATAACATGATTCTAAAATAGTCTGTAAACTGAAATACTGAGATTTGATAACTGTATGACTGATAAACTATATGATATGGTTAAGCAAAATTGAACTGAGTTCTGAACTGAATACTAAAACTTAAACTGTGAAAGGTATCATCTAACCGATATGCCCCAGTTTGAACTGATTGGGGTATAAACTGCAACCCTAGTAGGAAGGGTGCTAGTATCATGCCACGGGTACTAACAATGGTGGTGAAGTCAGTTCTAATCTAGAGAGTGAGCCCTGAGATCAGTCCTAAACTAGCGGGTGATCCCTGAGAGTATTAGTCCTAAACTGGCGAGTGACATCTTATAACCTATGCTGGATACATAGTTTTGGAACTTAGGGATTGCTTTTAAGGATCCATTCCTAAATGACGGGTGATCTCCCATCACTAGGATTGCTCGATGTTGAATCCTTCTCCTAACTGAATGACACTAATTATGGGACTGAACTAAGTTGAACTAAAGAAGGAACTGACTAAAATTACTAAACTAATTTAGATTTGACTAAAATTATAACTGACTGAACTGATAATGCTCATACGTGTTTGAAATCATTTTGAGAATACTAAGACTAAGTAAACAGCTAAATTTTGGGAATTCATAACCCCCAAGACTTGATAACAATAACATCAGGGACACATGAAAGCTTTAAATCCATGGAAGAAAATCATTGTTCACAATTATTTACTTTAACATTTCATAAAACACACGGGAGACATAAATTTAAACATGGGAATACCTTTAAACACGATGAGATAGCACGATCACATGACAAGATCATAAACTGAAGATTTATTTCTGAATTCTCATGAACATGATATGGAAACCATAATATTTAAAACATACTATAATATATTCCACATGATAACAATTGAAATCATGACTTGAAATCAAATTACCAAGGTATAGGTAAACATACTTCAACTTTAAAATATGTAAGGGCTCTTTCTATCAAAACTCTAGGAAAACACTTGAAATTTATGGGTTTAAGCATGAGAATGAGTGAAACATACGGGAATAGCATAATTGTATTACTAAAATCGTACTTAGGGATTTAATAATGAAATTTCATGCTTCAAACATGTAAGGGCTGCTTTCAACATAAATAGATCGTAAACATCATGTAAAATCAAAATTCATAAGAACTTCATGGAGATAAACCTTATGGATGTGTAATTTCATAATTTAAAAAATAAAAGATGGATTCTAGGACTCCATGGGTGAAAAGAGACCATGGATGAACATCATAAATACCTTGATTGAAGAATTTGTGAAGGTTCTTGGTAGTTTTCTTAAAACTTGAGCTTGAATCTTGAAGGGGCTAGGTTTTGTTATTGAGAGAGAATAACTTTCTTGGAGAGAAATTATGAATAATGGGGCATATAATCCCCCTTTAGGGTTTAATTTTGTGTGTTAGGATGGATTTGGGTGTGGAAAAAATAATAAGACTGCCCTTGGGAAATTAAAATTCATAACTGGAACCCAAAATTAACCCTCACCGCGATGCGCCAAGGCTGTCATCGTGATTCTACCGCAATGCGGTACAATAGTGGTGACTTGCTGGAATCTAACAATTGTCATTTTGAACATCACCGTAATGCGGTAAGGTGACCACCTCTATAGCCTCCGCGATGCGCTAAAATCATAGTGAGCTGCTATTTTGGAAATTCAAACGTAGTCCAAACCTCATCCAAAAAATCCTAAACTTACTCGAGACATGCTACTTACACCCTTGAACATAAATCAACTTAAAAACTTAAATCTCAGGGTTGGGAAGGTCACTTTAAAAATCAACAAAATTAAGATGCCAAAAAATAAAACTTAGTGTCCAATACTTAGCTAATTTTTCAGGTTTTAGGTCTCTTATGCATGCACTATGAGCTGAACTAAGCTAACAAAAGTATGAGGTATTACACAAAGGTTTTATGATGGGGCGACTTTGAAAACACATAAGGTGCTGCGATTATGGTTTTTGTAGGTATATCTAGGTAGAGGAGGTCAGGGGTGTGATTCGGTGGATGTATAGAGGTAGGACAACTAGGACAGATGAGATTCCAGTGGATTTTTGGAAGAGCACTAATGGGACTGGTTTGGTGTGACTGATAAGGTTGTTTAACATCATTTATAGGGAGGCAAAGAGGCCCGAAGCTTGGATATGAAGTATGATGATTCCATAATATAAGAATAAGGGAAACATTCAAAGTTATAACCATTATAGGGGTATTAAATTATTGAGTCATACCATAAAGGTTTAGAAAAGGGTGGTAGAGTTAAGGCTGAGGAGGATCATGATTATTTTAGAGAATTAGTTTAGTTTCATGCCTGGTCGCTTATCTACTAAAGCAATTCACCTCATGAGGAGATTAGTAGAGCAGTATAGGGAGAGGAAGAAGGACTTGCATATGGTGTTCATTGATTTTGAAAAGGCGTATGAAAAAGTTCCCAAGGAGATTTTGTATAGGTGCTTAGATGTTAGAGGGGAACCTATCGCATACACTAGGTGAATATAAGATATGTACGATGGCGTGAAGACTCATGTGAGGATGATATAACGAGATTTAGAGCACTTTCCTATTTTGATAGGTTTGCACCAGAGATTAACTCTTAGCCCATTTTTATTTGCCTCCTTGGTGATGGATATTTTAATGTGACATATTCATGGAGAGGTGGATTAGTGTATATTATTTATTGATAATGTTGTACTGATTGACACGGCTCGTGGTAGAGTTAATGATAAGTTTGAGGTTTTGAGATAAAACCTTGAGTCAAAGGGGTTAAGGTAAGTTCTACAGAGTGATAGTCCACCCAGCTATGTTGTATGGAGTGGAGTGTTGGCTAGTTAAGAATTCCCACATCCAAGAGTTAAAGGTGGTGGAGATAAGGATATTGCGGTGGATGTATGTAATTACCAAGAGAGATAAGGTTAGAAATAAGATTATTTGGGAGAAGGTGGAAGTATCTTCGGTAGAGGATAAGATGCAAGAAGTAAGGTTACATTGGTTTGGGCATCTAATGAGAAGGTACATAGATGCTCCAGTTTGGAGGTGTGAGAGGTTGGCTATGTATAATTTTAGGTGAGGTAGAGGTACGCCAAAGAATGATTAGAGAGAGGTAATTAGGAAGGACATTGGACAGTTATAGCTTATAGAAAACATAACCCTTGATAGAAATATATGGATGTGGACTAGGGTAGAGGGATAGTAGGTAAGAGTATGGTTGTAATAGTAGGAAAGAGTATAGTTGCAATAGTAGGAAAGAGGGTGTTGTTTGTATTAGTGCCTGTAGTGTCTTGTAGCCTCTTGTTTATGGTGTTGTCCTGATGTCTATGATTCATATAACATGCTTATATTATTACTTTGTGGGTGTCTTGTTTTCTTTACTATCTAGCGGTGTGTTACCCTTTATTTGTTTTGGGCTTTTATGTTTTTTTGTTCTATTTGTTATGTGTCCTGAGCCAAGGGTCTATCGAAAATAGCTTCTCTTCTTCATCTGAGATAGTGGTATGGACTGCGTACACTCTACCCTCCCTAGACCCCACTTTACTAGAATATACTGGGTATGTTGTTGTTGTTGTAATAGTGTAATAATAACTCTAGATAATGTTTTTTATGGTTTTGGACATTGTTATGATCACTTTATTATTTTAGATTGTAATCCTTTATCTTATGACTATTATGTTGGCCGTGGTGTAATGTTATGTTATTCTAGTAATAATACTGTTGATATACTTACATGGCATGGTAGATTGGGCCACATAGGGCATGATCGAATGAATAGATTGACAAAGAAAGGACATCTAGGTTCTTTCTCCAAAATTGAAATGCCAACTTGTAAAAATTGTCTTGCTAGAAAAATTACACATAAACTATTTGGGAAGTCTAAAAGAGTTGAATTCTCATTGCAATTAATCCATTCGAATATTTGTGGTCCAATGAAAGTGAGGGCAAGGCCTGGTGTTTTATATTTCATCAAGTTTATTGACGATTTCACGTACTTTGGTTTTGTTGATTTGATATCTCATAAATTTGAAGCACTTGAATGCTTCAAAAGATATATGAATGAAGTTGAGAATTAATTAGACAAAAATATAAGGGCATTAAGAACTAATAGATGTTATTAATATTTGTCAAACAAGTTTGAAGAATTGTTTATTGAAAAAGGCATTATCAGATAATTAACTACTCCTTACACCTTAACAAAATAATGTAGTAGAAAGAAAGAATAGAACATTGTTAGATATGACAAGGTCTATGATGGTTCAGGCAAATTTGCCAATCTCTTTCTGGGGAGAAGCATTATTAACTGGGGTCTACATATTGAATAAAATGCCTTCTCAATCAATATCTTTTACTCATTATGTACTTTGGTCTAGTAATAAATTAAACTTTAATGATCTACGACCTTGAAGTTGTGTTGCATATATTAAAGATCATTTTGGTGAGTTCGGTAAACTAAGTCCAAAAGAAAAGAAATATATCTTTATAAGATACTCAAAATACTCCAAAGTATATGGTTCACTGGTGAATTGGAAGATGGAAGTACTACTGAGATTGAATCACGAGACATCATATTCCTGGAAAATAAGTTTCCCAAAAAGGATGAAATAAAGGAAAATGAGACTCTTTACAAAAAATTGAATTCAGATGATCAAATAATGTCGTCGTACATGCTTGATAATTCAATAGATCAAGAAATGATTCTTGGTCCAAGTGAGAGTTGTGAATCTCAAAATCCTATTATGGAATCTAAACTTCAATTAGTAAGAGTACCAGAAAAGGTGTACCTAAATGATCTTATGAGATTGAGGATTATGTTTTCTTGGTATATCCCACATAATTGGATGAACCTAATTTTGTGATTGAGGATTTGTCGAGCCTTGGAAAAGATGAATCGATAAACGCAATGAAATAAGAATTAGAGTCTATGAAAATTAATAAAGTTTGGGATCTAGTTGACCTTCCCTTCTGGACGTAGAGCTATTGGGTAAAAATGGATTCTCAAAGTTAAACGCAAATCAAATGGGTTAATAGAAAGGCACAAAGCACGATTAGTGGCAAAAGGTTTTACTCAAGAAGCTTGAATAGATTATGAGGAATCTTTTCACTAGTTGTGAAATTTACCTCAATTCACTTACTTTTGACTACTGTTGCACGTTTGGATTTAGAATTACATCAAATGGATGTGAAAACCGCTTTTCTCAATAGAGAATTAAATGAGGAAATCTACCTAGAACAACCTGTAAATTTTGTTGTTATAGGCCAAGAAAAGAAGGTTAAACAAATCAATATATGGCCTAAAACAATCTTTAAGGAAGTAATAACTGAGATTTCATAAGGAAGTGATTTCATTTGATTTCACCATGATCGATGAAGCCATGAAATCTATGTGAAAAAGTCCAATAGAATGTTGGTGTTTCTTTCATTTACGTGGATGATATATTATTAGATGAAAATAATTTGGAGTATGTGAAAACTGTTAAGTCATGGATTTCAAAGTCATTTGACATAAAATATATGGGTGAAGCAGACTACATATTGGGAATTAAAATCCAAAGAGATCATTTCAAGAAAATTTTGAGTCTTTCTCAAGAAACATACATAAAGAAAATTTTGGAGAGCTTTTGAATAAATATTTGCAAATCTATGGATACTCCTATGGCAAGAGGTGAAACTTTAAGCCTTAAAATCTATATGAAAATGAAAAAGAATTGGAAAACATGTCTCAAGTACCATATTCTAGTGCAGTTGGGAGCTTAATGTATGCTATGATATGTAATCGCCCAGATATTTGTAATGTCGTAGGTCTGGTTAGCAGGTGTCAATCCAATCCTAGAATAGATCATTGGAAAGTGGCAAGGAGAATTTTTCAATACCTAAAGGGAACTGCAAATTATTGACTCTTCTATAGTGGATCTGAGTTATTCATAAGAGATTATATAGATATTGATTGGGTTGGTCACCAGTATGATGGAAAATCAACCTCCGATTATACTTTCTTATTAAATGGTAGTGCAATTTCATGGATAAGTAAGAAATAAACTTGCACAACCCTGTCAACCATGGAATCTAAATTTGTGGCTTGTGCATCTGTAGTACAAGAAGCTATTTGGTTGAAGAGATTCTTTGGGCACTTGAACATTGCAAAGAATTGTAAGAGTTTCATGATTTTATACTGTGACAGTCAAGCAGATATCGTATATACGAAGAATACTAAATATCATAGCAGGACCCAGCATATTGACATCAAGTATAACTTTCTGAGAGGCATAGTAGAAAGTGGAGAAATAAATTTACAGTACATTCCTACACGAGAAATGATAGCTGATCCATTTACGAAGGCGATATCTATAGACTTGTTTGAAAAACATGTTGTGGCTCTAGGTTTGCATAGGATATAATTATATTATTGTATGGTAATACGACTCAATTGTTTTAATATTCTTATCAATACAAGTCTTGAATTTATGTTCATATCTCATATGCATGTGATAATGTGTTTTATTGATAAAGTGTGTCGAGCAAGTTGTAAGATTGACTCTCTCACATGAGCAATCACCTCTTACGTTGAGGAACGAGAAAAGATAAGTTCCACCATCAAATTATGGCTTTTTTTGTTAATCCAGATGTGAGTTTCTCTATAAAGATAAATTTAAGGATCATTAAAGAAGGAAACTAATGTTAGACATTTAAAGGTGTCTAGGTAAAGATCTGTACGATGTTGAAATACAAAAAAGAATAAAACATAAAAGACAACATAAGGTGAAATGTCGTAGCACGTGTTTCATACCACGTGTACTTAGCGTCCAATTGGTTAATGCAAGAAAGATTCCCCACTTCTTCATTGTGTGAGAACCTAAAGGTTATATTAACTTTTTATTGAAATACCCTTATACCTTTGACTGTTTCTTAAAGTTTCGATTGGTGTTGCTACTTTAGCATGTTACTAATAGCCATGAGTAATTCAGCAATGCAATGGATATCTAGAAAAGCAGTTTATTTGAAAAAAATAGATCCAAGTAGAAAGGGAAGCTGATTAAAATAAATAATTTAAGTTGTCTACACAAGACGACTATTACACTAACCATATAGGTATTGAGTGTAAATGTGTAAATAAATTTGAAAAAAACTCGACTTCTCCTCTTTAGAGGATGAGGGATCGGATAACTGACTACAAAAGTAGTAAATGATGTCTGGGGTATTGTGATTATTAGTATTCTCATATTAGTAGAGAATTTTTTCCACATGTGATTGGATTCCTATATGTAGCTTGAAAAACCTTAAGTCAGTCTTGAAACAGCTGGAAGTGAGCCATGATCTACTGCATGCTGAAGAATCTGAAATTACATATCTCAAGGAGAAGGTGGACATACTCGAGATATCAATGGCAAGGCATAAGGGAAACTTTGAGGAATCGAAACATCAGGCTCAAAGGTAGGGAAAAGATGTTCGAGTTTAGAAAGAAGGTGGATAATAAGGGCACATCACCTGCAATCAGAAAATATCCCACAATGGTAGACCATACCATTTCCACTAACAGTTCTATAATATTCACATGCATCGTAACAAATATAAAAAAGGAATATAAGCAGACCAATATCACACATACAAGTACTAGGTAAGGGATTACAAATAGACAAGTATGCATCAAGAGAGATAATATAACACAAATAAAGGTATAATGTAACATAAATGAAATGAAGATGATGATAATAATGGTAACGATGATAGTATGATATGATGCACAAAGTTGTTGAACGACCTTTGTATATACTTATGGAGATAAACCTTCTATATATAGGACCTATGAGGGGTTTATCAACCCTTATTCAATCCATATCCAATCCATATCAATATCTTATCTCCAATACATCCTTTGGTTAAGGGTTTTAAAGATGTCACATTTTCTATTAGAAAAAAGTCAGTATTTTTAGTATTTAAAGTATTTCCGTGGTGCTACCAATGTTTCATGACTGTATATGTTATGAGGATGTAATTCTCAAAACCAACCAGAATGAGTATTTTCATGTCCAAGAAATATACCAACCAAGTGAGCCAACAATCCATTCAATGTTTCCAAACATCCATGAATTTCAACATAAACCATATACCAACAACATAAAGCATATAAAAATACACCATTTATACCATATTAGGTATTTTCATCAATAAAGACACAACTAATTTCATATACACAAGGCCAACAATATCATATAGGACCCCACAAGTCACACATAGCAAATAGTATACCAAGACCATTAAATAACATCATTATATAGGACCCACATAGTCACAAGAAAATAATAAATCTATTTTTATGATTAGTTCCCACACCCTTAACATGATTTTGTATGAACATTCACTACCCAATCTAGTTTGAAGAAAGTTAAGCCATAACCTATCTCGAATGTTGAAAATTTATGTGTAAGCCTTCACTTTGGAGTCTTAATCCTCTCAAATGGAATTGAAATCAACTAAAATATGGAAATATAAAATATATACATCAAAATAAAGCCAACAATAACCATATTGTCTATTTTCAAGTTAGGGTCAAAATGGACTCCTGAAATGCATTCTTAATAAAAGAGGGAAAAATCATAATTTTCTCTTTGAAACATGTTTTATATATTTTTAGGAGTATAAAAATAAAAAAAATAAGGAAAAATGAGTTAAAAATGAGTTCCAAATTGAAGAAAAATCATGTTTGAGTTTTATTGGCAAAATCCCCAAAAATCCTTTGTGAAATCAAGAATCTATGATACCCTAAGTTTTTGAGATTTAAGCCCTCCACAAGTTGAATAATTGAATTAGCCAAGTTTCTAAAATAATGTCAAAAATTGCCAATGATAATGGTCTAGGGTACAACTCGTTATAACACATCACAAGTCATTAGAAGGGACTCGTTATCACAATAAAAAATGGCCCAGGTGTTCAGTCCCTAGCCATGAGTATTCATTATGACTTTTGATGTTTGACAATGTGCCATGGTGAGTGAATCATCATCATAATAGTGAATGACCATAATTTTTATCCTCAGGAAATGACTCTGGGCCATGACTCGTGGTCAGGCCTCACAAGTTGTTACCCAAGTCATAACGATTGTTCCTTATTTTACTACACAATTTACTTAAGGTATTTTTGGTATTTTACTCACTTACACTTTTTCCATGAATTACAAAATACTCTAATGACCCCTCCAATATCAGTTATATAAAATCAAACATCACTTTTTTCTCTTTAACTCTTAAGGCAAAAGACACTAGGTTTTAACAAGGAAATCAGTTAGTTAAGCTCAAAATATTGAATTCCTATCAAATTCTTTGGTATTTTTGGCATGTCTCTTCCCTAAACTTGTAATTTACATTGTGGCATAAACTGATTCAACATTCATATGATTATTGGGTTTGAAATTAGGTTGAGCAATTTTGATTAGTTTCTAAACTAATTGTTTTCCCATGATTTAAATACATTATTAATACTTTGATTAATAGTTATTGGGGATGAAAGGGGTGCATTAATATAGGGGTTGGAATGGGGAACATAGGTTTGCCAAATTGATGGATTTTTGGATTGCGAATAGCGTTATCCTCAATCCACCTACATAGATTTGGTTTTGAACATGGAATTTGCATAAATTAATGTACCTTTGAAATATTTCATTGCATTAATTGATAATTAGATGATGAAAATAGTTTTGGCATGACCTTGGTGGTCATGGAATAGATTTTAAATTGTACTTGGGATTCAATTTGATTATGCATATTGGTTTGGCATAAATATATTAACTTGAATGTATATTAGTATGACGATACCAAGTGGTAAATTTCTTAGTGAATGAATCCTGGATTAATGGTTAGTTATGTGTGAATTATTTTAATTTGAGCTTAAAGGGAGTTGTGTAGCTCACTGTGAAGGTGTAGGTCCCAGAGGGATCAACACTAGATACCATGTTTTCCAGTATTAGGGGTCTATGTGATAGTGTGCTTGGTGCACATATTATATATATATATATATATATATATATATATATTTAGAGGGCTATAGCTTTTAATTCTTTAGCCTTTCCTCTATACATACATATATATACATATATATATATATATATATATATATGAATATGGTGCATATGTTTTATGATTGGATTTTGGTAATTGTATTATGTTATTCCTATACCCTGAGTTACATGCTAGTGTTTTCTCTACTAACTGTCCCTAAATGCTATATCGTATCATGATATAAGGTTCGGGGGTTTTTCTATTACTCCTATTAA
Organism: Capsicum annuum; assembly: GCF_002878395.1. NCBI lineage: Eukaryota > Viridiplantae > Streptophyta > Magnoliopsida > Solanales > Solanaceae > Capsicum > Capsicum annuum. Next base: position 102,788,929 of record NC_061122.1, on the reverse strand, counting down.
ACTTTAGGTGGTGTGATTCTTTGGTTGATTTTTTATGAAGTAGTGAACCTCCATCTTTTGAAAATCCCTGCCATTTCATTAGATTTCTTTTAAGATTTTAGGAATTATGAGTTTTCTTTTGTCATGGTCGGGGGTATGTTCTGGCTTATTTTGGTATTCTAGTTTTATAGGATTTGTGGAATAGTGTGGGTTGGTTGGGTATTTTGTCTCTTAGTTATATTTGGTTTATTCTGCTTATCATCATGTGTGGTTAGCTTTAATTATATTCTTTATATTATGTTCTAGATGTTAGGCTAAGGGGGTGGTCTTTGGCTCACAGTGGACTTGAGATATCCATCACGACTAGGCCCTAGTTTAGGATGTAATAAGCTTGGTATCTGAGCACAATTTAAGGTCTTTGGGTATCCACAAAGTTGTGTCGATTAGAGTCCCTTTCATGGGTATGTGGCATACCACACTTATAAGGGGGAGACTACGAGGCATTTTAAAATATTTCCCTTTCTTGTGTTCTACTTCGAGCTATAGAGTCTAGTGTTATGTAACTTTTTTAACTCCTAGATTACTCGCATTTTAGATCATGCCTCCCTAAAGATATGAAGGTCATAAAAACTCTGTTGGAAACTCTATCTTACCTGAGGATAACATGGAGGGACCTTACCTTACTTATGAGGTGTAGTCTAGGTCTAGGGTCCTTGATCCTGACACTACCACCCCGCATGGAGTTCTATTGGTCCCTAATAGTCCTGTCCAGGCTTCTAGGGTTGGTGATACTTATACTAATTTGCCTTAGGGAGATATCTCTAATATTGAGATTTGCCAGTCTATTTATATTCTTTCTTAATTAATGGTATTGCAGTCTCATCTGTCTAATCATGTTGGTCCTACTGTTAGATCATAGAGGTCAGTCAGGTTGGTTAGTTAATAAGGTTGAATCCCCAACTTTTTTAGGCTCTAAGGTTGAGGAAGATCCTCAGGGTTTATTAATGAGATGGAGAAATCCTTAGGCTGATGATGCTACAAATTTAGAGGGTGTGGAGTTTGCTTCCTATCAGTTGAAAGATATGTCTTACTAGTAACATGAGGAGCGGTAAGCAATGAGGGGTGATGATGATAAATTAGCTATGTGGGATGACTTTTTAGGTGCTTTTCTTGACTACTTCTTCCCTCAGGAGTTGAGGGAGGCTAAGGCTGAAGAGTTTGTAAAGTTGAATCAGGGAAAGATGAGTGTTAAGAAGTATGCCCTGAATTTTTAAATATTGGCCCGTTATGCTCCAGAGTTGGTGAATAATATGAGGTCAACAATCACAAAAGTTTGCTTTTGGTTTGTCTCGTGAGTTGGTGTTAGAATGTAAGACTACTATATTGATAATGATATGGATATATCCAAGCTGGTGGTTTATATGCAGTAGGTGAAAGATAAAAAGAAAGTACGTAGAGATGGAGGAATGGTAGAACAAGAAGTTTAGATATGTAGAGTAGGGTGCTAGTTAGAAGAATAGTGTGAGAGATGGTAGACAATGGACTAAGAATAAGAATTGGGGAAGTTCTTATCCAATGACTAGTGATCTTTATCCTAAGCCTTTAGGTGATCGTCGTTTTTAGACTAGCAGTTGTACTAAGGTGCAGGGTGCCCAGTATCAGGCTAGTGAAGCTCAGTCAGCCCCACCTTACCCTCCTTGCCCTTTTTGTCAGAAGCTTTGCCTTGGCTATTATAAAGAAGGGATAAATAAGTTCCTTAATTATAGTCATCTTGGTCATATACAGTGAGATCTTTTTTCATCTAGGGCTGCCACCAAAGCTAATAAGGTCTCAGTTGGCACTTCCTTGGCTCTTGTACCTAAGAGTGCTGCTTCAGGTATCAGCACTGGTCGAAATCATCTCTATGCTTTTGCTACTCATCAGGAATTAGAGGCATCCCCCAATGTTATCACTGGTATGTTACAACTCTTTTCTCGTGATGTTTATTGTTTACTTGATCCAGGTAATACCCTATCTTATATGACTACTTATGTGGTTGTACACTTGATTTTAGCCTAAAAATTTTTTTTATCCCTTTTTTGTGTCTACTCCGGTGGGTGATTTTATTGTTGCTAAAAAATCTATATCAGTTGTGTGGTTTTTGTCTTTCATAGAGAAACATTGGTAGATTTGACAAAACTAGATATGGTGGATATCAATGTTATCTTGGGGATGGATTGACTCTATTTGTGCTATGCTCTCTTGACTGTAGGACCCGAAAGGTCAGTTTTTATTTTACAAAAAAACCAGTGATTAATTGGGAGGGGAGTTCCTTCATGCCTAAAGGGAGGTTTATCTCATATCTTAGAGCTCAGATATTGATTTCTAAAGGGTGTTTATATCATCTAGTTTGGCTTAAGGATTCTAACTCTGAGAATCCTTTTTTGCAATCTATTCTTGTGGCTAATGAATTTCCTGAAGCTTTTCCCAATGATTTTTCTACCATTCCTCATGATAGAGAAATAGATTTTATGATTGAACTTCTATTAGATACCCATCCTATTTCTATTCCTTCTTATAAAATTGACCTAGATAAATTAAATGAGCTAAAAGAGCAGTTGAAAGATCTTCTTGATTAGGGCTTTATTTGTCCTAGTGTTTCTTCGTGGGGTACTCCTATAATTTTCATACAAAATAAAGATGGGTCTCTTAGGATGTGTATATATTATCGTCAGTTGAATAAGTTCACAGTGAAAAATAAATACTCTCTTCTTAGGATTGTTAACCTTTTTGATCAGCTTCAGGGTGCTAGGTCTTTCTCTAAGATTGATCTCTGTTCAGGCTATGATTAGTTAAAAATTAGGGATGTTGATATTCCCAAGGCTTTTTAAATCTGGTACGACCATTATGAGTTCTTTGTTATGTCATTTGGATTGACTAATACTCCAGCTGCTTTCATGGATCTTATGAATCGAGTATTTAGGTAGTTTCTTAATTTGTTCACTATAGTCTTCATTGATGACTTCTTGGTGTACTTTATGAGCGAGGAGGAATATGTCAATCACCTTTAGATTGTATTGCAAGGTCTTAAGTACCAGAAATTTATGCAAATTTTCTAAGTGTGAATTTTTGCTAAGTGTTGTGACCTTACTCGGGCATGTTGCTTCTAGTAAAGGGATCAAGGTAGATCCACAAAAAGTTAAGGCAGTCAACAACTTGCCTAGACCCATTACTCCAACCAATATTAGGAGCTTCTTAGGCTTGGCTGTGTATTGCAGAAGTTTTGTAGAGTGTTTCTTATCTTTTGCTGCTCCGTTAATGAAGTTAACTCAGAAAAGGTTAGTTAATGAAGTTAACTTAGAAAAAGTTTAAGTTTCTATGGTCCGATGTTTGTGAAGGTAGTTTTGAGAAGGTGAAGGATAAGTTGACTTTTGTACTTACTTTGACCCTAACCGAGACTACTAATAGGTTTGTTGTGTATTGTGATTTGTCCTGGGTGGGACTGTGTTGTGTTTTAATGTAGCATGGTAGGGTTGTGGCCTATGCTTCTAGAAAGCTTAAGGTTCACGAGAGAAATTACTTGACTCACAAATTAAAGTTGGAGACTGTGGTCTTTGCATTGAAAATCTTATGTCATTATCTGTACGAGGTGCATTTGGGTATTTATTTAGGCCTCATTTGTTTGCTCTTAATAGAGGTCTGAATCTGAATGGTTCAGACTTCAAACCATTAAGTGCATTTGTTTTTTATTAAGGTTTTAACTCTTAATAGGTTTGAATAGGTCTTAATCATTCAAATCTAGAACCAAGTCTTAATAGGTTTGAAGGAATATTCTGGTGTTGGATAATATTCACCACTCTATTCATAATCAATATTCACCACCACTAACCACCTTGGCCACCGTTACCATTGTCAACCACCACCCACCACCACTAACCATCTCCACCATCACAACCACCATCAACAATAAATACCACTACCAACCACAATTGTCAACTGCTACCATACCTACTACCTCTTCTATTCTAATTATATTCACTGCCACTACTGCCGTCAATAGCACCACAATCAGCAACCGCTACCAGCCAATCCGTACTACCAACCAACTTATCTATTACAACTAGCACCACCACTAACTACCACTAATACATCATAATCTCTACACATTCTTTGGCTGCTACCACCATTATCACTAGTAACGACACCTCTAACACCACTTCAACCAGTACCATCACTATAATTTATCTCTACTAATAATCATCTCCACCATCATAAAAAATAACATCTCCAACTAGCACTAACACATCGTCAATCATCATGCATTCATGTTTCAGCCAACAAATTAACACCTTAAACTACTAACATCAAGCAATATTACATCATAACAACTACCACCACCATCAATCGCCACCATCATAACAGTCACTATAATACCAACCATCACAATTATCACTACCAACATTATTAATCACTAACATCAATCTTTGTCACTACAACCACCATTATAAACCATCTTCACTATCAGTAACAAATATAAATATTTTTTCTCAATCAAATACTAATAACTTTGTTGTATTAAATTACATGCTTTTTTAATATATAATTAATGTTTTATTTGAATTGTATTTTTTAGTTTTATTATGTAAATAAATTTTTTATACACATTCAGATGTTAAAAAACAAACAGTCATGATCATTCAGTTTTCAGATCTAGAGACAACATCTTAATCAATCAGATGTGCATTTTGATTCGAACGTCTAAATCATAAAAAAACAAATGGAGCCTTAGACCATAAGAGTTTGTAGTATATGTTTACACGAAAAGAATTAAACCTCAGGTAGAGGTGGTGGCTCAAACTACTTAAGGACTACAACATGAGTTTGCACTACTATCCAGGTAAAGCTAATGTTGTTGTTGATGCTCTTAGCAGGTTGTCTATGGGAAGCTTATCTCATGTGATGAGGAGAAAAAAGGGTTAGTGAAGTACATTCACTGGTTGGGTAACTTGGGAGTTCATCTTTTAGACTTTGAAGATGGATGAGTAATTTTTCAAGAAGTAGTTAAATCATATCTTGGTATTGAGGTGAAGGAGAATCAGGATTTGGACTCTATACTTATGCAAATTAAGGATAATTTGGGTCAAAAAGATGTTATGGCTTTCAAGATTGGGGAGATGGCATCTTGAGGTATCAAGGAAGATTGTATGTTCCTGATGTTGATAGGCTACGAGGAAAGATTTTAAATACGGCTCACAAATCAAGATATATAGTTCATTCGTGTCCAATCTAAATGTATCATGATTTTAAAGAAATCTATTGGTGAAATAATATGGAGATAGATGTGGCTGACTTTGTGGCTAAGTGTATGTTTGTTAGCAAGTCAAGTTTGGGAATTTAAGGCTTTGTGGCATATCCCAAGAGATAGAGTTACCCATGTAAAAGTGGGAGATGATTAATATAGATTTTGTTACTGGTCTTCCATGGTCTCGGAATCAGTATGATTCTATTTGGGTTATTATGGATGAGATGCCTAAGTCTGCTCACTTTTTGCCCATAAGCACTAACTTATCAGGAGAGGACTATGCCAAGTTGTTCATTCCATAAATAGTTAAGTTGTATGGAGCATTTGTGTCTATCATTTTAGATTGAGGTATGCAATTCTCTTCTCATTTTTGGCTATTATTTTAGAAAGGTTTGGATACTCAAGTGAACCTTAGCACCATTTTCCACCCTCAAACAGATGGACAGGCAGAGCATATTATTTAGACTTTAGAGTATATGCTAAGGGACTGTGTGATTGATTTTAAAATTTGTTGGGTTGATCACTTGCCTCTTATTGAGTTTTCTTACAATAACAATTATCATTCTAGCATTCAGATGACCCTTTTTGAGGCTTTTTATAGTAGTAGGTGTAAGTTTCTGATTGGGTGGTTTGAGGTAGGTAAAACTAAGTTGTTTAGTCCTGACTTTGATCACCAAGCCATGGAGAAGGAGAAAGTTATTAGATAAAGACTTAAGACTGCTAAAAGTCGCCAAAAGTCTTATGCGGATGTGACGCGAAAGAAGTTAGAGTTTGAGGTTAGTAATTGGGTATTCTTGAAGGTTTCTCCTATGAAAAGAGTCATGAGATTTGGGAATAAGGGGAAGCTCAGTCCCTATTATGTTGAACCGTATCAGATTCAGAGGAGAATTAGGAATGTTTCCTATGAATTAGATCTACGAATGAGTTTGGCTTTAATAACATCCCTAATACTATATGTCTATGCTGAAAATATGTGGGTGACCCTTCTTTGATAATAACGGTTGAGGATGTTGGTGTTTCGAACTCTTTGTATTATGAGGAAGTCCTAGTTGAGATATTAGATAGGCAAATTTGTAGATTAACAACAAAGGGTATAGCTTAAGTAAAGGTGCTTTGGAGAAATCAAAAGATGAAGGAAGCTACGTGGGAATCTGAAGAAGCTTTGAAAGCCAAGTACCTATTCTTGTTTCCAAAGATGGATGGAAGTTATTAAGGTATGAACTTTATTTCCCATCTTCTTGCATTACAAATTTGTCTTTGAATTTTTTTTGTAATCTTTCTAGTTTTGTGATAAGGGTACCCTAGCTCCTTATTTACGAATGAGTGATTTGTGGAGGGAGGGGCAATGTGATACCCCAAGTTTTTGAGCTTTAGTCCCTCAAAGAGTTGAGTAATTGAATTTGCTAAGTTTTTGAAATAATGCCAAAAACTGCCATTAATAACGGTCTAGGGTACAACTCGTTACGAAATGAGTCATTAGGAGGACTCATTATCATAATAGAAAGTGGCCCAGGTGTTCGGTCCCTGATCACGAGTTTTCATATTGACTCGTGATATTTGACAAAAATTCGTGACTAGTTACTCTTCATCATAATAGTTAAGGACAAGAATTTTGATCCTCGGTTAACAACTTTGGGCCACGACTCATGGTCAGACCTCATGAGTCGTTACCCGAGTCATGATGATTGTTCCTTATTTTCCTAAACATTTTAATTAATGTCTTTTGGTCTTTTCCTCCCTTGTAATTTCTCTATAACACCTTAGATTTTGTTTCTTGAAAATTTCTAAGCTTTGAGTTCACTACTCTAACTATGAATGCTATACGAGTCGTATGACCCAAATCATAGCCTGACCAGTGAAGGTTGCCTTTGCTTCTAACTTGGTTATGACTTGATCCCAATAAGTCATAAGGACTCTATACGAGTTATAATGTACCAATCATAGGAAGACTAGTGTAATTACACAATGTTCTATCTTAATTACGACTATGACCCTATGAATTATACGGTCACTTGAAGAGTCATATGGTGTGAGTCATAGGGTCACCAGAGAGGGTTTCTTTAGCAACTATCTAGACTATGACTTATGGTGACAAGTCGTAGTATGTCCTTATGAGTCGTAGGGAGACCCATCATTTCTGGCGGCAAATTTGCAGCTTTTAATTAAGGGCACTATGGAAATTTCCCTCCTCCCCACTTAAGACCCACAACCTTAAATCATATTGGGGACCCTATTTTCAATACTTATTAATTGTAAACACTCTCTTAGACTCTCAAATTTTGTATTCAAAGGTAAGGCTAGGTTTTTAAGAGTTTGGTCTTTTAGGGTGAAAGTATGGTTTTATCTTCTAATTTCTTGGTGATTAAGGTATGTATCTCTCTCCCTAAACTTGTGTTTTCATTACTGAATGAATTGGTTTATTATTCACATGGTTTTGATGTATGGTTTTGCATAATGGGTTGAGGGTTTTGGATGTAAATTGTCTAAATGCTTTTCCTTCAATTATTATGGATTAATTATACTTGAATTTATGATTTTTGAACTCATTTTGGTGCATGGGAGTGGTGATTGAAATCGGGGTACAAGGATTCCCCAAATTTGTAAATAAGGGAACTAGGGGTACACAGATTCCCCAAAATAATTTGATTTTGGTATTGAAATTGATGAGAACCTCAACCCTCTTGCATAAATGGTTTTGGAATGTGAATAATCATTTGGCTTGGACCACTTTTCTTAAAACTAATGCATTTCATAAATGGATAACGAATAAGAATGATCTTGAAAACCTTGTGGGGTACAAGGATTCCCACAAGTGAATGATTTTCTTGAAAACCTTGTAGGGTAAAATGATTTTCCCAATATTATTTTATAATAGAGTTTGGGGGGGGGGGGGGTATGAGGATTCCTCCCATTAGTAGCTTAATGACATCCGTTTGCAATCTATAATTGGTATGACAATACCAATTAATGATGCCTTAGTGATTGACCCCTTGAACTAATGAATGGGTTATATGCTAAATATTTAAATTAGGCCTAAAGGGGGTTGCGTAGCTATCTATGCAGGTGTAGGTTCCAAGGGACTAATACTAGAAACTCATGTTTGCCGATGTGAGAGTTGGTCTAGATGACCATGATGTCACACTATATATATATTTTTATTATAGATAGCATAGGGTATAAGGGTTCCCCGACCTTCTATGATATCTCTAGTTTATTTGGTAAACACGCATTAGGGCTTGACCACGGGGTGACAGTTTGACCCATAGAGCTCATGGGTTATTATTTGGACTGTCAAGCTATATAGTCCAGGCTAATGATTGAAAGTCCATGCTAAACCTTTTTCTCTCTCCCAGCATCTTATATATATATGTATATATTGCATGTGTACTTGTGCATTGATTTTGTATTGGTTTTGGAATGATGATATTATTTTATTCCTTTATCCTTGAGTTACATGCTAGTGCTCAACCCACTAACCATCTCCGAATGTTGTATGCCTATGCAATGTAGAACACAAAGATACTTCTACTTTTACTGCACAGTGAGAGAATTTTGGGATATCAGCAGTTAGCTTGAAGTGGTGAGGTTCCATTCCATGGAAGAGCTTTATTTCTTGGTTTTGCTATTATCTTATGTCACAGATTATTTGTACAGTTTCTTTTGGCTATTGTCGGGAGTCTATACTGACATTAGATTGATTTGTTTTTTTTTAAAGTCTTTATTGATTATTTTGGATTGGGTATTATTGTTGATATTCTTAGACTTTTTTAAGATTAAATTTATTCTATCTTGTTTATATTTAGAATTCATCGATTGCTGGTTGTATTATGATTTGTTTGGCTATGTAAAGAGGGTGTTTTCCGGTCCTCGGTGTACTTGAGATACCTGTCATAGATAGGCCTTGGATTGGGTCATGACAAAGTTGGTATCAGAACCCCAGGTTCATGGTCAATTAGGTGTCCACAAAGCTGTGTCAAGTAAAGTCTCTTTTATGGGCGTGTAGCGTGCCACACTTATAAAGGAAAGTCTACAAGACATTTAGGATTTTTTCCATTTTCTTTTATTGTACTTTCGGGCTATAGAATCTAGCATGTTGAAATCTCCTCTAATTCTCATTTCTTCTCATTTCAGATCATGCCTCCCAGAAGATCTGATGCTCATGGAAACTCTTCTGTCCTACCTTAGGACAATGTGGATGGAACTCATCCTACTTATGGATTTTAGTATCACAGCACAAGGCTACCCCCTTCTCGTGACAATAATGCTTACAGTCACAAGTGACCACAAGCTAACCCATGGAACCTACTGTAAGCAATGAATGATATGCTAATAATAAACATGTGCGGAAACAATTGAAATAATCCATAAGGTTCAAATACTAAAAATATAATTTAAATCATAATTCTAAATGTCTGATGACATAATGAAAAGAATGATCAAACAACTGATAAACTGACTAACTTTCTGAATGACTAAAAACATCTGAAAGCCTTTAACTGAATGAAGAGTTGATGGGATATGCCCCAACTAACTCCAAACTGAACTAATTGAAAAGAAATATAGATATACTGAAATAACATAATAGGTCCTCGACATATGAGGACTCACAACAACTGCTGCTACTTATAAACTAAACTATCTAAGCGCGGTCAGAAAACTATGCATCCAAACCTATGATATAAGAAATCATAGTGCAAAGAAAGTACGCGGTCAGTACTTTGAATGTACTAGTATATGAGATGAGGTTAGGCTAAAATATATGGGTTAAATGTGCATAAAGTAATGACTGACTGAATAATATGATATAATTGAGTAAGCATGCATGAAAATTGAAATACTGAGAATGCAAGACCAAGCATATATATACATTTTTGAAATAATATGTAAAATAAATTACTGAAATATGATAATTGAATAGCTGAGAATCTGTATGCTTTGGTCAAGTAAACCTGAACTGAAACTATACTAAATACTATACTAAAAATGTGGGAGCTAGCTATAATCGACATGCCCCAAATCTATTATTTGGGTCCAACCTATATCCCCAACTGGAAGGGTGTCAGTACCGCACCACGGGTACTAATACTAGTTCTGTGGATCCACTAATTTGTTGTCCCGAAGGATTAGGGTATGATTCTTAACTGATGAGGCAACCGTCAAAGTCTACGGTGGCACTATAGGTTGGAACTTAGGGACTGCTACCAACGTCTCATGCCTAACTGATGGGAGAGACAAGTGCCTTATGCCTAACTGATGGGGATATGCCATCCCTATGTTTACTCGGTGCTAAGTTTTACTCCCAACTAAACGACACTGATTCTGAACTGAAGTAAATTTAACTAAACAAACAACTGATCATAAACAACTTGAATGAATGACAATGCTCATAGTTTATCTGAAATCATTCTAAAAATACTGAATTTATATAAAAACCTAAGTATCGGGTATTCATAACCCTCTAATATTGAATAGAAATATTAATACGGACATATAAAAGCTTTAAAACCATAGTAGGGGATCATTGTTCAAAATCCAACACTTAGGCATTTCATCAAACACATGAGAGTCATGAACTTAAACATGGGAAAGGGTAAATCATGTGATAATAACATAATTACAATACTAAAACCATTAGTTAGGGATTTAACACGAAAATTTCATCATTCAAACATGTAAGGGCTCATTCCGTCAAAAAATACTTGTAAACATAATTTATAATTAAAATTTGTATGAGCTTCATGGAGATAATTCATCATAAACATGTAAAATCAATCATTTAAAATATTAAAAAAAGGATTCTTGGACTCCATGCGTGAAAATGGCCCATGGATGAACATCACACATACCTTAAACCTTTAAGCTAAAAAAAACACAATCTTGATGCTTTTCTTGAAAGTTCTTGGATTAGGGAACTTGAATTCTTGGTTTCCTTAGAGAGAAAGGAATGAAATTTATGAACTTGGGGGATGATTAGAATTTGTTTGTTAGAGGAAATTAGAGAATATGGGTAAATAATTCCCTAACCGACGTTTTATATCGTATTTTTATGAATTGGGTCAAAGGGAAAAGACGTAACTGCCCCACAAGAAATTAAATCTGCAACTGAAATGCATATTAGAAAGTGACCACGATGCGATAAAGGGATCATTGTTTACCCACCGTGACCCGCCACTATCGCGGTGAGGCTCTAGAATTAAAATCCAAAAATGACCTAATCCTTATTCAAAAAATTCAAAAATTCCTCAGGACATGCTCTTTCACACCTGAACATGAATTAACTCAAAAACCAACATCTCAAGGTCGGGAAGACTCATTTAAAAATTCTCAAAGATAAGAGGCCAAAAATATGACTAAGTCCCAAATACTTAGGGAATTTTTCAGGCTTTAAGCCTCATATACATGCAACTAGAAGCTGAACTAAGATAAGAAAAGTATGAGGTGTTATATTTAAACCCGATCTGGAGTCCCAGCTCTTGATTGCACTGTCCCTCATGGAGTTCCACCAGTTCCTACTATTCCTCCTCAAGCTTTTTGGGTTGATGGTGATCACGCCCCACTGCCACAAAGAGAATTTTCAATCTCATTGACTCAGTTGGTGACTTCTCAGTCTCGTTAGCCAGATCGTGTTGGTTTTTTTGCTCCATCTACTGTGTTCACTAGAGTTGACCAGTTTATGAGGCTAAATCCTTCGACCTTTACTGGCTCCAAGGTTGAGGAGGATCCTCAAGGGTTCATAGATAAGAGAGAGAAGATCTTCAAAGTTATACATACTTTTAACTTTAAGGGTGTAGAATTCTGCATATCAGTTGGAACATATGAAATATTAGCGGTATGAGAAGTGGGATAAATCTAGGGATGATGATGTGGAGTTGGCATTGTGATATAATTTTTTCGGTGCTTTTCTTAATTATTTCCTTCCTCAGCAGTTAAGGGAGGCTAAAGTTGAGGAGTTTGTGAAACTAAAATAGGGTAGGATGAGTGTGAAGAAGTATTCCCTAAAATTTCATCAATTATCTCGCTATGCCCCCGAGTTGATATTTTCTATAAGGGCTAGGAGGAGAAAGTTTGCTTCTGGGTTATCCCAGGACTTGGTCCTGGAATGCAAGGTTGCACTATTAAATAATGACATGGATATTCCTATGCTCATGGTATATGTGCATATATCTAGGTTGTGGTATCTATGCAGCAAAGTCAAAGAGGAAATGAAAAAGTAAGCAAATATAGGAGAGCAGCAGAGTAAGAAGTTTAGATATTCAGATCAGGGTGGAGGTCAGCATCAGAGTGGTAGAGATGGTAAGCAGTTGTCTGAGAAGAATTAGGGAATTTTTAACTCTTATTTGATGGCTAGTTCCCTTTATACAAATTTATTCGGTGATGACCATTTCCAAAGCAGTGATGATCCTAGGGCACAGACTGCCCAGTCCAGGCCAGTAGAGCTTAGTCTGCCCTGCCTTATCCTCTTTTTTGGTTTTTTAGTTAGTTACATTATGGTTTCTATGGTGCGGTGAGGAACTGGCATTTCAATTATGGTCAACCTAGACATATGTAGAGAAATTATCCCATGGGTAAGGTAGCCAATAGGGCTAATAAGGTTTCTATTGCTTTTACTCTAGCTCCGGCACAAAAGGGTGATACTTCTAGTATCGACACTGGTTGAAAGTATCTGTATGCTCTTACTATTTTCCAGAAGTTTGAGGCATCTCCCGATGTTGTCACTGGTCCATTATAACTTTTTTCCCATTATGTACATTATTGGCTTGATGCTGGGTCTACCCATTCTTCTGTGTCCCCTTATGTGTCTATTAATTTTGATTTTGGTCTTGAGTGTATTTTGGATCCTTTTTTTGTGTCTACCCAAGTAGGTGATTTTATGGTTACTAGAAGAGTCTATAGGGGTTGTATGGTACCTATCGGTGGTAGGGAGACCTTGATAGAGTTGATTAAATTAGATATACTAGATTTTGATGTTATCTTGGGGATGGATTGACTCTATTCGTGCTTTGACTTTCTAGATTGTCGGACCTATAAGGTCATTTTCAAAATTCCTAATAAGCCTGTTATATAATGGAAAAAGAGTTCCCTAGTGCCTAAGGAAAGGTTTATTTCTTATCTTAAAGCCTAGATGTTGATTTGTAAGGGGTGTCTTAATTAGTTGGTTTAGGTTAAAGATTCTAACTCGGAGGGTCCTTCATTATAATCCATTCCCATGGTTAATAAATTTCTTGTGGCTTTTCCTGATGACCTTCCTGGTATTCCTCCCGATAGGGAAATTGACTTTAGGATTGACCTTCTACTCATCCTATCTCTATTCCTTCCTATAGTATGACTTTGACTAAGTTAAAAGAGCTTAAGGAGAAGTTCAAGAATCTTCTCGATAAGGGTTTATTCTCCTTAGTGTTTCTCCATAGGGTTCTATTATTCTTTTCGTATGTAAGAAGGATGGTTCCCTTTGAATGCTTAAAGACTTCCGCCAATTGAATAACGTGATGGTGAAGAATAAGTATCCTCTTCCTAGGATCGATAATTTGTTTGACCAGCTTCAGGGTTCAAAGTACTTTTCTAAGAGTAATCTTCATTTGGGTTACCATCATTTGAAGATTAGGGAGGTGGATATCTTTAAGACTGATTTTCGTACCCGGTATGGCCATTATGAGTTTTTGTTCATGTATTTTGATTTAAATAATTGTAATTCCTCGAAAGATTCTAAAAGAGTTTCCAGTTATCTGTACAATGTTTAGAAGTCCCGCAGCTATTTAATTACACTAAGTACAAGTGACATGGCCATTTTAAGACCCCAAGATTTTGAACATTTTATTTTAGCCTTCTTGAGTCTGAAATATTGATTTATGAGTTGGAATATGTTTAGGGATGTTAAAAGAGTCATCTGGGAGAGTTATAGAATTTTCGGAAGAGGTTGGGCTATTTTTTGACCACATAGGCAGAATGCCTCTGCAATTTTGCCGTGCCACAGAGACTAGCTCTCCACAATACACAAGTTTCATGGAGGCTGTGTAATCCTATATTTTTCATTAAATGGCTGAGGGGCATTTTGGTGATTTCCCATCTCCCTAAACACCCAATTGACAATTTAAAACCTAAGAGGGGCATTATTTTTTCCATTCTTCATTATTTAATGATACTCAATCTCCTCCCATTCTCAACAACACAAAATTACAAGTTTCTTCCAAGAATTCACACATTCAAGGTATAAATTCCAAGTTTTCTTCAAGAACTCAAGCAACTTGGGTATGTGGGGTATTCATCAATGGGTTCCCTTTCACCTATCGAGTCCCAAGAATCTTTTGTTTCTTTCAAGTATAAACCCTTTTCCCTGTTTTTAAGAAATTTTAAGGTCAAGCAAGAATTTACTCAATTCTTTCTTAATAGTTTTGATTACAAACCTTGACAATGTGTTTCCCATGTGAACTATGTCCTTATATGCTTTATGATTTCAGTCACCCATATCATGTTTAGTTGACACCATGCTTATTTATCAATTTATATATTTAAACATGTGAGCATGTTGCCCTTATAAGTTGAATATTTTCCCATACCTATAATTATGGTTTTCATCAATTATTGATATAGTTTTTGTTTTGGGTCTCTAAATTATGAATTTTCTAACAGATTTTAAATAATGTTATTGTATCTAAAATACTATTCAGTGCTGGAGAGTTATAAACGCCCGATACTTAGATATCCATGCACATTTTAGATTTTCAAGTTACGAGTTAGTCCATATCATTATGTTCAAATTATCATATTCATGTTGAGCATCAGGACAAAATCATGTTAAATAAACAATAATACCAGTGTCATTTAGTTGGGATTAGCACTTAACACTAAATAAATGCAGGGATGGCAATTGCCCTGTCAGTTAGGCATGAGTTGTTAATAGCATTCCCTAAGTTCCAGACCTATGGTGCCACTGTAGATTATGAGGGATCCCCTATCATTAGAGGCATGACACCTACGTATTTTGGAACATCATCCTTATGGATTTATATTGTTATCTATGTGTTGGTACCCTTAGCAAAGTACCATCACCCTTCCAACTAGGGTTACAGGTTGGACCCCGATTAGCTCAAATTGTGGCATATTTAGCTCCCATTATCTTAGTTTAGTATTCAAACCATATCAAAATAGGTTTGCATGACCAAATGTTCAGTTTATTAGTCATTCAATTATTCAATTTTATAGATTATTGCAGCACATATTTTACTTGGTCTTGCATTCATTTCACATAATCATGCATTTAAGCTCAGTACTTATATGTATCTCAATTGTCCCCATGTCATGTACCAGTACGTTAAAACGCTCAGTTCACTGTTCGCCCTTAGTCAGCTCAGTGCCACTCAATAGCAGTTCTGGTGAGTCCTCTCCTTCAAGGACAAGTTTGTTGAAGTTATTTTTCATAGTTTCTTTATTTCAATTGGTCAGAGTTAGTTGGGGGTTTGTCCCATCAACTCATCATGTTTTAATAGCTTTATGATGGTCAAACTTGTTTTCAGTTTTTATCAGTAGTTCAGACATGTTAAGTATCATTTAGTATTACATCTTAACAGTATTTCTATCAGTTTAGCTTCAACATATGATGCTTTATTATTATTATTATTATTTTATTTAGTGCTCACAGCAGATACCAGATCATGGGTTAGCTTGGGGTAACTAATGGCCTTAAGCACCGTGTTACTATTGGGGGTAGTCTTGGGTCATGAAAAACTTGGTATTAGAGATTAAGGTTTTAAAGTATCCTAGGGTGTCTAAAAGTCACGTTGATTAGAGTTTTGTGCATTGGTGTGAAGCACTCCATACTTATGGACGGGAGGCTACGAGATATTTTCGGAAAGTTTCCTTTCTTTCAGTGTTTATGTCATGCGATGGAGCGTAAGATCTATTAAACTGCTGTTTCTAACTCATTCTCTACCATTTATAGAAAATGCCTCCTAGAAGGACTAATAGAAGGAGTGAGGATTAGCCCGCACCACCACCTGTCCCCAAAAACCCTTTGAATGAACAGGTTTCCCATGTAAAATTCAGGGCTATTTTTATAGCCTTAGCCCAATCCATGGCTGCCCAGAATAATAGTAAATATGGTTGCAACTAGAATTTGAGACTTCACTTGGATAAATCCTTCATTGCTTTTTAGTTCTAATTCTGAGGAGGATTTGCAAGAGTTTCTAGATGGTTTGCATAAAGTGATAGACATTATGGGTTTCACTTCGAGTGTGAGTGCTGCCTTAGCTGTTTATCAGTTGCAAGGAGTTGCTCAAACTTGTTTTAAGGAATGGCAGGAGGACAAGGGTGTTGAGGCAGGGCCTATAGAGTGGGATAAGTTTGCTACGGGTTCCTTAGAGAGATTCTTCCATCTTGAGTTGAGGGAGGCTAATGTTCAGGAGTTCATCAATTTAAAGCAGGGTAGTATCAATGCGAAAGAGTACTCACTCAAGTTCACCTTGTTGGCGAGGTATGCTCTGACTATGGTGGCTGATTCTAGGTCCAAGATAATTAAGTTCATTCTGGGTCTTTGAAGAGGTGGCCAAGGGGTGTAGAATAGTGATGCTGATAAAGGAGATTGATCTCTCTAGGTTGATGGTGCATGCTCAGTAGATTGAGGAGAAGAAGCATAAGAAAAAGGAAAGGGAAAAAAAGAGGGCCAAAATAGGCAGCATCAACTTTTCTTAGTAGAGATCGGAAGTTGGTAATTGTTCTTAATTTCTCTAGAAATCTTTATCTCCAGCCCCATGTTCAGCCAGTGTTCCAATGCCTAAGTTCAGACAAGACAATTGAGATAGAGAATCAACCCCCAAGTTTTAGGGTAGTGTGAATAGTGGCCGCACAAACCTAATCTATAAGAAGTATGGTAATAATAATCAGGGTGAGTGAAAAGAAGGCAGTGATGCATGATTTAGATGTGGCAAGTTAGGCCATAGGATAAGGGGTTGTCTATTGGGCATGTGGAAGGATAGAAATGATCATCAGTAGGGCCAGAAAAATCCTTTTGCAGCACCAGTAAGTCACCCTACCCGGTAGAGTGCTACCTCTAATGCCACTAATGGGAAGTATTAGCACCGACATTATGCTCGCTAGACTCGACAGGAATAGAAAGTTCTCCTAATGTGGTTACAGGTAAGTTACAAGTCTTTCACCTTCATGTTTAAGCATTGTTAGACCCTTAAGCTTCACTTTCTTTTGTAACTCCCTATATAGCAATAGACTTTAGCATCAGTACTAAAATAGTAGCAGAACCCTTCTCAGTGTCTACTCTAGTCAGTAGTTCTATTACAGCCAAACGGGTATACAGAAATTACCCTGTCATAGTGTCTCATAAAGTAAATTTAGATAACTTTGTTGAGTTATAGATAACTAATTTTGATGTCATTCTCAACATAGATTGGCTCTACTCGTGCTGTGCCTCAGTTGACTATAGAAACATAGTAGTAAAGTTCTAGTTTCCTAATTAGTTTGTTATTAATAGAGGGGTCGTACTTCAATACCTATAAGTCAATTTGTCTCCTATCTTAAGGTAAGAAAGATGATTTTTGAGGGATGTATTTACCATCTCGTTTGGGTTAAGGACTCAAATTCAAAAACTTCGAGTCTTGAGTTAGTTCTAGTAGTGAATGATTTTCCAGAAGTATACCCTAAAAATCTTTCCAGAATTTATCTCGAGAGGGAAATTGACTTTGGAATAGATATCTTCCAAGATACCCAGCCTATCTCAATTCCATCATACAGAATGGCTCCAGCTAAGCTTAAGGAATTAATGTAACGATTGAAAGATCTATTAGATAATGGTTTCATCAGTCCTAGCATATCTCTATGGGGTGCTCTAGTTCTGTTTGTGCACAAGAAAGATGGTTCCCTCAGAATATATGTCAACTACCAACAATTGAACAAATTCACAATCAAAAATAAGTATTCTCTCCCCAGAATTGATGACTTGTTCAACCAACTTCAGGGTGCAAGCTTTTTCTCTAAGATAGACCTCAGATCTGACTATTATTAGCTTAGAGTTAGGGAATGTGACATTCCAAACACAACCTTCAGAACTCAGTATGGTCACGTTGAATTTTTAGTTGTTTCTTTTGGACCAACGAATGCTCATGTAGCTTTTATGGACTTGATGAACATAGAGTTAAAGTAGTACTTGGACATGTTAGTCATAGTTTTCATAGATGACATCCTTTTCCATTCACCTAGTGAAGGTGATCATGTAGATTATGTGACGATTGTATTGCAAACCCTTAAGGATCACCATTTATTTTATAAAATTAGTAAGTGCAAATTCTGGCTGAGATCGGTAGCTTTTCTTAGTCACATTATTTTTGATGATGGTATTCGAGTTGATCCTCAGAAGACCATGGTAGTGAAAAATTGTCCTAGACCCATCTCTCTATCAGATATTAAGAGCTTCATGAGTTTAGATGGTTACTACAGATGGTTTGTTAAAGGGTTTTCTTCTATTGTTTTCCCATATCCCAACTAACCCAGAAAAAAGTCGAATTTCAGCGGTCAGATTCCTACGAAATGAGTTTTCAAGAGTTGAAGACACGACTTATTTCCACACTAGTATTGACTCCACCAGAGGGATCAAATGGGTTTGTAGTTTATTATGATGCTTCTAGAGTTGGTCTTGTTTGTGTATTGATGCAGCGAGGTTAGGTCATAGCCTAGTCCTCTAGACAACTTAAACCCCATAAGAAGAATTACCCAACCCATGATCTTGAGTTGGCAACAGTTGTCTTTGCCTTAAATATTTAAAGGCATTACCTTTATGAGGTCCATGTTGATATGTTCACAGATCATAAAAGTTTGCAGTATGTGTTCGCTCAGAAAAATCTAAATCTTCGTTAGAGAAGGTAGCTTGAATTATTAAAAGACTATAAGTGAGTGTGTTGTATCACCTGGGTAAGGATAATATAGTGGATGATGCCCTTAATAGATTTTATATGGGAAGTGTTGTGCATGTTGAGTAGGATTTGAAGGAGTTAGTCTATGAGGTTCATCAGCTTGCTAGATTAGGTGTTTGGTTGGTTGATTTGGCCGAAGGTAGTATATGGTTTTAGAATGGTTTGGAATCTTCATTGGTTGCCAAAGTGAAAGAAAATCAAGACAAGGATCCTATTTTGGTTAATTTGAAGGAAACAGTTCGGGATCAGAAGGTTGAGTTTTTCTCCAAAGGGGGAGATGGTGTGCTTCATTGCCATGGTAGGTTATATGTTTTGAGTTTGGATAGTTTGAGAAAAAAAATATTAGTAGAGGTGTATGGTGCGCGATATTCTATTCACCAAGGGCCACTAAGATGTACCATGATTTATAGTAAATCTATTAGTGGAATAGGATGAAGAAAGATATTGCAAAATTTAAGGCTAAGTACTCGAACTGTAAGTAGGTTAAGGTTGAACACCAAAGGCCTAGTGGTACGTTTCAGGATTTTAGCATCCTCACTTAGAAGTGAGAGGTGGTGAACATGGATTTTATGACATGGTTACCACGTATACATAGTCAAAATCATTTGATTTGGGTCACTGTAGATAGAATGACTAAGTCAACCCATTTCTTACCTGTTCATACTTCGTATTCAGCTAAGGATTATGCTAGACTCTATCTTAAGGAGTTGGTAAATATGCAAGGGGAGTTCCATTGACCATCATATTAGATAGAGTTACCTAATTTACCTCTCACTTTTGGAAGGCTTTTCAGAAGAGTCTTGGTACCTAAGTCCATCTAAGTACAAGTTTTCATCCTCAAATAAATGATCAGGTAGAGAAGACCATTTAGACCTTAGAGGATATATTGAGAGCTTGTGTTATTAGTTTTAAGTGTAGTTGGGATGACCACTTAACTTTGATTGAGTTTGCCTACAACAACAGCTATCACTCCAGTATCCAAATAACTTAATTTGAGGCTCTCTATAGAAGAAGGTGTAGATCTCCTATTGCTTGGTTTGAAGTAGGTGAGGCTACTTTCATAGGGATAGATTTAGTGTATAAGGTGATATAGAAAGTTCAGTTAATCCAAGAAATGCTAAAGCCAGCCCAAAGTCATTAGAAATCTTATGCATATATAAGGAGAAAGAATCTTGAGTTTGATATTGGTGACTTGGTTTATTTGAAAATTTCACCAATGAAAGGGGTAAATAGATTCGGTAAGGGAAGCTCAGTCCATGATATGTTGGTCCCAATAGAATTTTGAGTAATTTTGGAAAGGTAGCTTATGAGTTAGAGTTGCCTACATATTTGGCTTCAGTGCATCCAGTATTTCATGTTTCTTTGCTAAAAACCCAGCTTTTGTCATTCCTATAGAAAATTTGGGTGTGCAAGATAGCCTTTCCTATGATGAATCATAGTTGATATCCTTGATTGTCAGATTCGCAGGTTAAGGAATAAAGAAGTTCCATTGGTTAAGGTTCTATGGAGAAATCAGTCCGTTGAGGAGCTATTTGGGAGGAAGAAGCAGATATGTGAGCAAAGTATCCCCACCTTTTCTCTACAAATTCAGATTCAACTAGAGGTAATGGTTTCTCTTAAATTGATACTCTAATTTTGTTTCTTAGCTCTCTAACCATCCTCATGTCATAGCATGCATTCATGAACTCAGTTCAATCTACGTGTTATGTTTCAAATTTGGTTAGTTAATAATGATTCAGCTCATAACTATTCTGTATATGATCTCAATCTTCTTAGTATCTCATATAAGACAGTTTTATTCGAGGATGAATATTCCCGCGGAGGAGATATTGTAATACCCCACAAGATTCTAGGCAAGTTTCCAACTATCCGTCCAATGTTTAGAAGTCCCAAAGCCATTTAATTTACACTAAGTACAAGTGACATGGCCATTTTAAGACCCCAATATTTTGAACATTTTATATTTGGCCATACCAAGTCTGAAACATCGATTTATGAGTTGAAATATGTTTAGGGATATTAAAAGGGTCATCTGGGAGAGTTTCAGAATTTTTAGAAGAGGTTCGGGGAGTTTTTGGACGACGGAGGTAGAATGCCTCTATGATTTCACTGTGCTATAGAGATCGGTTCTCCACGCTATAGTGTGTATCACGGAGGTTAGTCTCTACAATAGCCTCTGTGCCCTGGAGGTTGTACAATCCTGTAATTTTCATTAAATGGGTATGGGCATTTTGGTCTTTTCCTCTCTCCCTAAACATCAAAATTACTACTTTATTAAATGGGTGAGGGCATTTGGTCTTTTTCCTTCTCCCTAAACATCCAATTGACAATTTAAAACCTAAGAGGGGCATTGTTTTCTGCATCTTCATCAGTTAACGATACTCAATATCCTTCCATTCCCAAGAACACAAAATTAAAAGCTTCTTCTAAGAATTCACATATCCATGATCTAAATTCCATATTTTCTTCAAAAACTCAAGTAACTCAGGTATGTGGGGTATTCATCAATGGGTCCCTTCCACTCATTGAGTCCCAAGAATCCCTTGTTTCTTTCAAGTATAAACCTTTTTCCCTCTTTCTAAAAAATTTCAATGCCAAACATGAATTTACTCAATTATCTCTTAATAGTTTTGAATACAAACCATGACAATGTGTTTCCCTATGTGAGCTATGTCCTTATATGCTTTATGATTTCAGTCACCCATATCATGTTCAGTTAACATCGTGCTCATTATAAATTTATGTATTTAACAATGTGAGCAAGTTGCCCTTATAAGTTGAATATCTTCCCATACCTATAATCATGGTTTTCATTAATTATTGATATACTCTATACTTTGGGTCTCTGAATCATGAATTTCTTGACAGTGTTTTTAAATGATGTTATTATATTTAAAGTGTTACTCATTTCCGAAGGGTTATGAACACCCGATGCCTAGATACCTAGATAGCATGCATATTTCATATTTTCAAGTCACCAGTCACTCAGACAATGTTTTTATATTATGTTTAGATTATCATATTCATGCTGAGCACTTATCAGTACCAAATCATGTTAAAGAAATAATAATACCAGTGTCATTCAATTGGGAGTAGCAGTTAGCACCGAATGAATGCAGGGATGGCGGCTCCCCCGATAGTTAGGTATGAGTTATTTTTCGCATTCTCTAACTTTCAGACCTATGGTTCCACCATAGATTATGAGGGGTCCCCAGTCAGTAAAGGCATGACACCCTCTTTCTTTAGGACATTAACCTTGTAGATCCACATCGTCATCCATGTATTGGTACCTCCTAGTAAGGTACAACACCCTTCCAATAGGGTTACACGTTAGACCTCGAGTATCTTAAATTGGGGCATGTCGGTTATAGTTAGCTCCCACAGTATCAGCTTAGTATTCAAACCATATTATAATAAGTTTGCATGAACAACTGTTCAGTTTATCTGTCATTTAGTTATTCAATTTTACAGATTATTGCAGCACATATTTTAGTTGGTCTTGCATTCATTTCACATGTTCATGAATTTAAGCTCAGTACTTATATGTATTATCTCAGTTGTCCCTATCTCACATAGCAGTCTATTCAAAGTACTGATTGTATACTCTCTTTTGTGCAATGTTGTCTTATAACATAGGTTTGGACACTCAGTTCTCTGATCTCCCTTAGTTAGCTCATTTACACTCAGCAGCAGTTGTGGTAAGTCCTCATCCTTCGAGGACAAGTTACTTGCAACTATTTTTAGTACTTTCTTTATTTTAGTCAGTCAGAGTTAGATGGGGGTTTGTCCCATCACTCCTCATGTTTTAGAGGCTTTCAGATGGTTAGACTTTTCCTTAATTTTTATCAGTAGTTTAGACATATTGGGTATCATTTTCGTATTATATCTTAACATTATTTCATTAGTTCAACTTCCGCATAAGATGCTTTATTATTATTTTAGTTAGTGCTCAAAACAAATACCATATCATGGGTTAGATTAGGGTCACTTGTGGCCTTAAGCACCATGTTACGATTGGGGGCTACTCTCAAGTCTGACACTAATTCCCCGATGGCATTTATGGATCTTATGAACCAGGTATTTCGTCAGTTTATTAACTTGTTAATTATTGTGTTCATTAACAATATTCTAGTATATTTGAAGAGTGAGAAGAATCATGCCACACCTCTGTATAGTGTTGTGGACTTTGAAAAATCAACAGTTGTATGCCAAATTTTCTATGTGCGAATTCTTTATGAATGTTGTGACCTTCCTTGGTCACATTATTTCCAGTAAAGGATCATGGTGGATCCATAGAAAGTTGTGGTGGTTAAGAAGTGGCCTAGACCCATGACTTCAATCGATATTCATAGTCTCTTGGGTTTAGTTGGGTAATATAGGAGGTTCTTGGATAGTTTCTTATCAATTGTTGCTTTGTTGACTAAGATGACCTAGGAAAAGGTGAAATTTTTGTGGTTTGATGATTTTGAGAGAAGTTTTGAAAAGTTGAAAGATAAGTTGACTTTGGCTCTAATCTTGACCCTGCCTGAGGGTATTAATGGATTTGTTATTTATTGTGATGTATCTCATGTAGAACTTGGTTATATGTTCATGCAACATAGTAGGGTGGTAGAATATTCTTCTAGGCAGTTGAAAGTTCATGAAAGGAAGTATCTGACTCATGAATTAGAATTATTAGTTGTGGTGTTTCCATTAAAGATTTGGCATCACTATTTGTATGGAGTTCACGTTGACATATATTTAGACCATAAGAGCTTACAGTATGTGTTCACCTAGAAGGAGTTGAATCTCAGGAAAAGGAGATGGCTTGAGTTACTTATGGATTACAATATGAGTCTTCATTATCACCCAGGTAAAGTTAATATAGTTGCTAACGCTCTTAGCAGGTTATCTATGGGAAGCTTATCTCATGAGGATGATGAGAAGCGAGAATTGATAAAAGATATTCACTGGTTGGATAATCTTGGAGTTTATCTTTTGGATTTTGAGGATGGAGGTGTGTTTGTTTGAGAGATGGTGAAGTCATCGCTTAGTGCTGAGGTAAAGGACAAGTAAGTTTTACATTCTATTTTGATATAAATAAAGGATGACGTGGGTCACTAGAAGGTGATGGATTTTGAGAGTGATAGTGATGGTATATTGAGGTACAAAGACAGATTGTGTGTTCTCGATGTAGATGGGTTGTGAGGAAGAATTTTGGCTGAAGCTCATGAGTTATGATATACTATTCATCCAGTTTTGATAAAGATGTTCCATGATTTGAAAGAGATCTACTTGTGGAATAACATGAAGAGACATATGGATAATTTTGTTGCTAAGTGCCTGGTTTGTCAATAAGTGAAGGTAGATCACTTAAGGTGTGGTGGGTTGTCTTAAGAGATTGAGTTGCCTGTGTGGAAATAGGGAGTGATTAATATGGATTTCGTTATTGGTCTTTCACGGTCTCATAATCAATTTGATTTGATTTTGGTCATCGTGGACAGGATGACTAAGTCTGCTCACTTTTTGCCTGTGGGGACTAATTATGCTGTAGAGGATTAAACGAGGTTGTTCATTCAGGAGATCGCCAATTTGCACAGTGCTCTAGTTCCTATTATCTTTGATTGAGGTACACAATTCTCGTCTCACTTCTGGCATTCATTTCATAGAGGTTTAGGGATTACGGTGAACTTTATCACTGCTTTCCATCCTCTGACAGATGGAAAAGCAAAGAGAACTATTCATACCTTAGAAAATATGCAAAGGGCTTGTGTTTTTTTACTTTTGTGGCAGTTGGATTGGTTATTTTCCTCTCAAAGAGTTTGCATATAATAACAACTATTACTTGAGTGTTTAGATGGATCCGTTCGAGGCTTTGTATGGTAGGAGGTGTAGGTCCCTTATTGGGTGGTTCAAAGTTGGTGAGACTAACTTATACGTCCTGATTTAGTTCACCAAGCTATGGAGAGGGTGAATACAATTCGAGATAGGCTTAAGATTGCCCAAAGTCATAAAAAAGTCCTATGCGAATATGAGGCAGAGGGAGTTGGAATTTGATGTTGGTGATTGGGTGTTCTTAAAGGTGTCTCCCATGAAAGGAGTGATGAAGTTTGGAAGGAAGTGGAAGCTCAGTCCCCATTATATTAGTCCCAATCCAATTTTGAGAAGAGTGGGCAATGTGGCTTATTAGTTGGAGTTTCCTTCGATTTTGGGTTCTATCCACCCAGGTTTTCATGTTTCAATATTGAAGAAGTGTATGGGTGATCCTTCCTTGGTTTTCCCTCTGAAGAGTGTTGTTATTTCTGATTCCTTTTCTTATGAGGATGTCCCGAATGAGATTTTGGTAGGAAAGTCTATTGTTTGATGACTAAGGATATGGCTCGGTGATGGTTCTATGGAGGAATCATAAGGTTGAAAAAGCTACTTGGGAAGTTGAAGAGGACATGAAGTCCAAATATCCCTTTTTATTTCTCGCCGTGGATAATCGTACTAAAGGTATGTGTTTTCCTTTTCATCTTTGTTTTTTGTCTTTGTTAAAGGAAAGTGTGGATGTGTTCGGTGCTAAATCATGTTAATGGATGCCTTGTCTCATCATTTAGGGACGAATGATCTTAGGGGGGAGAATGTAACAACCCAAATTTTGGTCCTTGAGAATTCCTTGAGCTTTGATTTTACTTCCCTGAGTACGGCTGACTATATGAGTCGTAAGGTGTCTATACGGGTCGTATGACCCAAACCGTAGAATGACCAGTGAAGTTTGTCTTTGCTTCTTCCTTAGTTACGACTTGAGCCTAATGAATCGTAAAAAGGCTCTATACGAGTTGTAAGGGACCAATCATAGGGTGACCAGTGTAATTACCCAAATGTTCTATCTTGATTATGGCTAGAACAACTAAAAGTCATAGGGTCACTTGATGTCAGGACCAAAAAGTCCATGAGTGGCACCCATACTAATCCCTGTGGGAGAACCATCTAAATAGAACCATTACCCAATCACTTAAGCAATATTAAGATGATATTATTATAAATCATCATAATAACAATAATTCAGGACTAATTATTATTAATGCGGAAGTCAAACAAACTACTTACTAAAATACAGAAGATCTGAAAGGCATTGTACAAGAACTACTAACAAAGATCATGTGTAAAGAGATATCAAAAAATAAAGTAAATAAAGAATGTTTGATTTCCCAAAAGATGGACAAGAACAAATAAGATGACCCATGGCATCCTAGAGATGAAGTGCTCACACTTGGATCAAGATCTGCTATCAAAATCTAGAGGTGAGGTCTTGTCTAAGCCTCTAGAACACTTTTTGCACTCAACAAAAGAAGAGTGCAGGGTAGTACCAGTACAAATCACTATGTACTGGTAGGTATCATAGGCCAACTCAATTTAATAACATGTACACAACATAAATCAAATAACAAGTAGACAGGCATAGACACATAACAAATATTCAATAAATCAATGATACAACAATAACAGGTCAAACAATGCCCACAAACAAGTCATATAACCATCAAGAATATGAACCATACTGTAAACATCCACAGAATCAACACAAATATGTACACACATGCTATGGGACTTTTTTTTGCCTATTTAGTCATAACCAGCAGGGAACAATCTAAGTTCATGTACCATATCGGTGTGGTACCCGATCCACCGTATACATATCTGTACTGGCGTGGTACCCAATCCAACATATGCATACCCGTACTAGCGTGGTACCTGATCCAATGTATACATATCCGTACCAGCGAGGTACCCGATCCAACATATACATACCCGTACCGGTGTGGTACCTTATCCAACATATACATACCCGTATCAGCATGGTACCCAATCCAACATATACATATCTATACCAGTGTGGTACCTAATACAACATATACATATCCGTACCGGCGTGTTACCTTATCCAACATATACATATTCATACCGGCGTGGTACCCGATCAAACATATACATATTTGTACCAGCGTGGTACCCAATCCAATATATACATATCCATACCAGTGTGGTACCTAATCTAATATATACATATTTATACCGACATGGTACCCGATCCAACATATACATATAATATCAATATCAAATTTACACCACCTCACGGCATACAATATGATGTACCAAGTTTACAAGTACACTTAAAGTGATACAATAATTTCATCAAGTAAATTTTCAATAATCATTTATACACGGCTCAACAATCCAAAAATCATCAATTTCAAGCATGTCAAATACCAATCAACAAGTATCTAATTTAGAACCATACAAACAATTAAATTGAGTCTAAACTTCAATTAAACCGTAACCTACCTCACTCAAAGAATCTGAATATCACTAGTCCACAAGTGTCTTGCCCTTCCTCAAACTTTCAAAACGTTCAAGATTTGTTCAAATATGTAATCCCCATAAGAGTACGAATCTAATAACACTCATAGGCTATTAACAATTCTGACTAATTTTAAAAGAAAAAGGACAAAAGTAACTTTTGTACCAGTATTTCATATGCTTAATCGCATCATTGTTGCTTATTAGTAATAAGGGCATACATATCATAGGT
The DNA here is from genome assembly GCF_002878395.1 of Capsicum annuum. Classification (NCBI taxonomy): domain Eukaryota; kingdom Viridiplantae; phylum Streptophyta; class Magnoliopsida; order Solanales; family Solanaceae; genus Capsicum; species Capsicum annuum. Next base: position 102,761,202 of record NC_061122.1, on the reverse strand, counting down.
ACTAATTTGACTCCATTATAGCAATTATCACCTTTTCCACCAACTGTTTTCTTTCTTTTCCACTCTAGGTAATTGTTCCAAGAATTAAAACCTACTCCTCCTTTTAGCAAAAACACGTTGCAGTAGGAAAAAAATTAAATCCTTTTTCAAATTTGTTACCTGAGGCAATCTTTAATTTACTTCTCGCACTTCGTCCGTCCCTTCTTCTCCTCTCTTGAAATTATTAACTGTTTGCCCCTTCTTTCCCTAATATCTAATTTTATTATTATTATAAATATAATAAAATGAATCCTTTTCACTTAATTCAATTCTTATACACAGGTTTCAATAAAGAAGAAAATGCCAGCTTGGTTCATAACCACCAACTAAAATAATATATCAAATATTCGATAAATTTTTGAATAATTTTTGGAACCTAGAAAAATAAATTAAATATCTACATTGACTAAAAAGTATGTTTTGAACCTATTGAAAACATCAACGCATAAATTAAGGTCATCTTGACCAAAGACTACCTGTAACCAACTTAAATTTATTAAAACTCAAAAATTCAAATAATGACTTTAATGGTATTACTCATCCCCATGAATCATAATTTCACGTATACAAACTATGAAGAGTGCTAAAATAGAGAGGATGAGAAAATTTCACAAATGACTTGGAGGGTCGTTACACTTGACGAGTCATGAGGTGTGAGTCGTAGGGTCACCAGAGAGGTTTCATTTAGCTACTGTCCAGACTATGACTCATGGTGACGAGTCGTAGTATGTCCTTACGATTCGTAGGGAGACCCATCATTTCTGGCGACAAATTTGCAGCTTTTAATTAAGGGCACTATGAAAATTTCCCTCTTCCCCACTTAAGACCCATGACCTTAAATCATATTGGGGACCCGATTTTCAATACTTATCAATTGTAAACACACTCTTAGACTCTCTCAAATTCTACATTCAAAGACAAGACTAGATTTTTAAGAGTTTGGCCTTTTAAGGCGCAAGTGTGGTTTTCTCTTATAATTTCTTGGTAATTAGGGAATGTATATCTCTCCCTATACTTGTTTTTTTATTATTGAATGAATTTGTTTAATATTCACATAGTTTTGATGTTTGGTTTTACATGATGGGTTGAGGGTTTTGGATGTAAGTTGTCTAAATATTTTTCCTTCGATTATTATGGATTAATTATACTTGAGTTTCTGATTTATGAACTCATTGGGGTGCATGGAAGTGGTGAATGATATAGGGTACAAGGATTTCTCAAATTTGTAAACAATGGAACTAGGGGTATACGATTTCTCCAAAACAATTAGATTTGGTATCGAAATTGATGAAAAACTCAGGCCACTTGCATAAATGATTTTGGAACATTTGGATAGGCCTCCTTTCTTAAAACTAATGAATTGCATAAATGGTTGATGGATAATAATGATCTTGAAAAGATTGTGGGGTACAAGGATTCCCCCAAGTTGATTTAATAATGGAGTTTGGGGTATGATGATTCCTCCAAGTGTTGGCTTAATATCATCCGCTTACAAGTTATAGTTGGTGTGACAATACAACTTAATGATGCCTTAATGATTTACCCCTTAAACTAATGAATGGGTTATGTGCTAAATTTTTTAATTGGTCATAAAGAGGGTTGGGTAACTAGCCATGAAGGTAGAGGTCTCGAGGGACTAATACTAGAAACTCACATTTTCTGATGTGAGATTTGTTCTAGATGATTGTGTGCTTATGGCCAACTATATATATATATATATTTATCATGGATGGCGTAGGGTAGAAGGATTTTTTGCCTTCTATGATATCTCTGGTCCATGCGGCCAACATGCACTGGTGTCCAACCAGGGGGTGATAGCTGGACCCATATGGCCCATGGGTTGTTATTACGATGGTCAAGCTACACAGTTCAGGCTAATGATTTAAATTTCATGCTAAATGTTGTTCCTTCCCCCAACATCTTATATATATGTATATGTTACATGTGTAATTGTGCATTGGTTTTAGAATGATGGAATTCTTTTATTCCTTATCCTCGAGTTACATGCTAGCTCTCAACCAACTAACCATCTTCGGATGTTGTATCCCCACGTGATGTAGGACACAGAGAAACGTTTACCTTTTTTGTGCAGTAAGAGTATTTTGGGGTGTCAGCAGTTAGCTTAAAGTGGTGAGCTTTCATTGTTTAGAAAAGTTTCATTTCATGGTTTTGCTATTCTTTTGTGTCACAGATTATTTGTACGATTTTATTTGGCTATCATTGGGGCATGTCCCAATATTAGTTTGATTTGGTTCTGTTTAGAGGCTTTGTGAAATACTGTGAACTGGGTATTGTTATTGTTATTCTTATACTCCTTTGAGCTTATATTTATTCTATATTGTTATATGTTTGGAATTCATATGTTGCTAGCTACATGATAATCTGTTTGGTTAGTCAAAGTGGGTGGTCTCCAAACCTTAGTGGACTTGAGATACTCGTCATGGCCAGGCCCTGATTTGAGTCGTGACATTTTCCATGACTTAAAAAAAAATTAATTACCCCTCTAACATCAGTTATCAAAAATCAAACATCACTTTTTTCTTTTTAACTCTCAGGCAAGATACGCTAGGGTTTTACAAGCAAATCAATTAGTCAAGCTCCAAACTTCGAATTCCTATCAATTTTTTTGGTATTTTAGGCATGTTTCTCATCCCTAAATTTGTATTTTATATTATGGCATAAATTGATTCAACACTCATGTGATTAAATTGTTAGGTTTGAAATAGGGTTGAGGGATTTTTCTTAGTTTCTACTTAAATTATTTTCCCATGATTTAAATGCATTATTAATGCTTTGATTAATGGGTTTTTGGGGATGAAAGGGGTGCATTAATATGGGGATTAGAATGGATAACATGGGTTTCTCAAATTGATGGATTTTTGGACTAGTAATGGCGTTATCCTCAACCTACCTTCATAGCTTTGATTTTGAACATGGAATTTGCATAAATTAACTTAACCTTTGAAACATTTCATGGCATTAATGGATAATTAGCTGATGAAAATGGTTTTGGAATGGCCTTGGTGGCCATGGATTGAATTTTAAACATAACTTCAGAGTCAATTTGGTTATGCATATTAGTTTGTCATAAATATATTAGCTTGCAAGCATATTGGTATAATGATACCAAGTGGTAAATAACTTAATGAATGACTCCTGGGTTAATCATTGGTTATGTGTGAATTATTTAATTTGGGCTTAAAGAAAATTGTGTAGCTTACCATAAAGGTGTAGGTCCTGGGGGGGATCAATACTGAAAACTACGTTTGCCGACGTTGGGGGTCCCTGTGACCGTGTGCTTGGTGTACACATTATATATATATATATATATATTCGGAGGGTTATAAACTTGATGCCTTTCCTTGGTTTTTCCTCGATTCATGCAACTAACACGCACTGGGGCCCTTCCAGCAGGGGGAGCTAGACCCATATAGCCCATGGGTTCCTTTAGGACGGATCAAGATATACCTCAGGTTAAATATTTAAAATCTCATGATCATAAGCCTTGTCCCCATCCCAACATCCGATATATATGTATATGAATGTAGTTTACATGGCTGATGACTTGATTTTGATAATTACATTATGTCATCCCTATACCCTGAGTTACATGCTAGTGTTTACACCAACTGACTGTCCCTAGACGCTATATTTTATTTCATGATTTTGGGTCTGAGGGTTTTTCTATTACTCCTATACAACGTTAGGTGATATGATTCATCGGTTGATTTGTTGTGATATGGTGAGCCTCCATCTTTTAGAAAGTTATGCCATTTCATTAGGTTTCTATTTAGATTTTAGGAATTGTGAGTTTTCTTTTGTCATGGTCGGGGGCATGTCTCGGCTTATTTTACTATTCTGATTTTAGAGGCTTTTGTGGACTAGTATGGGTTGGTTAGGTGTGTTGACTCTTAGTTACATTTGGTTTATCTATTCTACTTATCATCGTGTGTGGTTGTCTTTCGTTGTATTCATTTTATTGTGTTCTGAATGTTAGGCTAAGGGGGTAGTCTCCAAATCACGGTGGACTTGAGATACCTATCACGACTAGGCCCTGATTTGGGCCGTGACAGAATCTGAAGTTGTTTTGAAGATGAAAATAAGAGTAAACTAATAATTATAAGATTAAAAACTTACCTAAGTGAAAATGGGTTGAAAACAGGGTTTGAATTGCAGAAATACAAGTTTTAGGCCTTCTGGGCCAAAATCCTCAATTTTTCACTTTAATCTGCATTAAAACAACAATTAGATGATAAAATTGGAATAAAGTAGTTGAAATAGGTGCTTAGAAGCAAGCTTAGAAATGGAAGTAATTTCTCAAAAGTGTGAAAGCTTAAGATCCAAGTCTAAAAAATGGGGAAAAGGGGTGAAACATGGGTATATACAAGGTCCAAGGCTTCGTGGACCCCTTGGGATTCATCCAAAATCTCATGAATGCAAACAAAGTATGCTACCCTATCAAATTAGATGCTTTAGACTCAATGGCGATATCACATTTTCTAAAAAATATCAGTTTCATAAAGTTTACCCTCGAAATTTAATTTCACAACTTTCCAAACTGAGGGTCGAAATGAGATTTAAAAGTAATAAAACCACACCAACCATGTTCCAGATCTACTGTTGCAGTCCATTTTGCCATCCAACGCATTGATCAATAAATATTGATCAAAGTTAACTGTAAGGCTTTCAAAGCCACGAAAAATCACAACTTTACATAAATAATGCAAAATGCATCGAGAACCATGCCAATCATCTCCACACCCCAGAAATACCACAAATCAATCACGAAGAGGGGTAAATTAGTCAAATTACACAGAAATGGATATTTTACAAAAATCATCGAAAAATCAAGTTGTTACATTAATTATCTTATTTTTTTCATTTTGGGCTAGCTTATACCTGCATCTTATCTGGAAGACATTATATATACCTAATTTATGTGGCACAGTTGAAATTTTAAGAATCAAGAAATTTTACTTTCTTCAACTAATTTTATGTCTTTTATATAAAATTTTACATGAAAAGCATAGAGTGATCAGTACAGCTACCAAAGAACATACCAAATATTAGGGTGCTTTTATAGAAAGAGAGAAATACTATTTGTCGAAGCAAAATTTACAGCTCAAGATAATACAAGTTTCATTGGAATAAACATAAGTGAAGTAGCTGACTTGTGACCAAAATCAAATCATAAAAGATTTCAAGAGACTAGACGGTTAAAGTTGAAGAGATACAAAAAGGGGTGTAGAGGCTAAAGATGAGTTAGAAGAAAGATCCCTCTGCAAGGTAATTACAAGTAGTAGATCTGTTAGGATAAAGAACAGTTACAAAACAAGAGATCTAGCAAGGGAAAGGAACTCAACCGAACTGAGAACACAAGGAAACCATGAACCGACACGGTGAAGAAAACCAGGAGATTGTTGCTGAACATTGATATACCTTAATAGAGAACACACCACCACAACCCTCATGAGGAGGATTAGGAACCATCAATATCGGCATGGATATGAACAGACAAATAGGAAGAAAAGAAAGGGTGCGAGCTGACATCAAAATCCAAAGAGTTATACACTCTCCGTTCACTTTCCTAATTTGCTTTGTACACTAGGCTTTTGTCTTTTGTTTTATTTTATTTAGGGATAATTAGATAACATAGAAAATAATCTCTTATTTAATGTAAGTTTTAATTAACTATAATTATAATTTTTTATTAATTAAATATAATTCATACTCTTTGTTTATCTTCTCTCCATCTCTATTCTTTATTTCTCTTTCTTTTTTTAGTTTTTTGTTCCTTTTTATTTTTCTTTCATTTTCTCTTTCTTTTTTCCTTAGTCTTTTTTTTCTTTTCAGTCTTTTCCATTTTTTCCTTTTTTTGGTTTGCTTCCTTTTCATATTTTCCTTTTCATTTTTCATATTTTTTCATTTTTATTTCTTTTTTACAGTCTTTTTTGTATTTCTTTTCTTTTTTCATTATTTTCCTATTTTTTATCCTTTTTTATTTACTTATATTTTTTCTTTCTCATTTGTTGTTGTTGTTGCTGTTGTTTTTATATTTTAAATTTATTTGTATCATATTATATATTTTTAAAATAAATTTATTTTTTGTAGTTGAATAATTTATCCATGAATATGTATAATTTATTATTTGTATTGTATATAAATAAGTGTATGAATTAATTATATTTGCTTGAGTATAAAATATATAAATATGCAATGTGTCATTCAATGCAAATGTATCATTAGTATTTGTATTTTAAATTTATCATTTTCACTTGTATACTATTAAATATCATTTATATGTATATAATTCAAGTTGTATAAACATGTATTATTTGATAAAAATGTAACATTTGTATTTATTTAATTTAACATTTATATTTGTATAATTTATCATTTGATATGTATTGGTCAATAAAATAGAATTTGTATCAATGAATATAAATATAAGTATTCATAGAATCAAAAATAATAATTTTTTTTCAATTGTTTAAAAATACAAATGATGTTGTCAACTACAAATTCAAATACAAATAAATGAAATAAATAAAATTACAAATAAAAATACAATATGCAATCAACTTATAAATACAAATATAAAATAAAATGCAAGTGCATCGACAAAAATAGAATAAAAATATAAAGACAAACAAAATGAAATAAAAACATAAAGGCAATATGCAACCAATTATAAAATACAAATAAAAATAGTTCTTTAAAATACAAGTAGGAATTGTATAAAATATAAATGATGGTATGAACTATAAATTACAAATACAAGTGCAATCTATAAAATAGAATTATAACTGTGGGCTATAGAAAACAAATACAAATACAAGCATGAACTATAAAATACAAATACAATTGTATCAACAAATATAAAAATATAAATGATGGTGCAAATACAAATATGATAAGCAATTATGGTATTTTTTCTACGACCCATGACTTGTGCTCGAATAGCATATTTTTTGAAAATAAAAAAATATAAAACAGAACAAAAAATGAGAAATAAAAAAATATAAAAAATAAATCCTAAAAAAACAAGAGAAATATAATCTAGAGATATAGGAGAGAAGAAAAAAATGAAAAGAAAGAAACGAAAAAAAAAAAACAAAATAGGACAAAGAACAAAAATAGAAAAAAAGGGAAAAACACGAAAAATAAAAAAATACAAAAAAATATAAAAAAAAGAAAAGAAAAAAAATAAGAAGGATAAATAAAATTTAGTGATAGAAGAGAAAAAAAATGAACGGATCGAAAACGAAAATAGAAGAAAAAATCAAAAAGTAAAAAAAGAAAAAAAAAGAAAAGAAAAAAGCAAAAAGGAAATGGTGGTGAACACATATATAATGTGTGGTTATGATGTTTCCATCATCATCCATGACTTGTATTCAACATATTTTTCAAAAATACAAAAATATTACACATAAAATACAATAAAAAGGGAGAAAGAAAAAATAAAAAAGGAAACTAAACATGAAAAAAAAAGGAAAAAAGAAAGAGGAGTAAAGGCTAGGTATAAAAAAGAGAGGAAAAAAAATAAAAATAAAAAAAATGAAAAGAGAAAAAAAAAAAGAAAGAGAAAGAGAGGCTAGAAATTGAAGAAAGAGAAAAAAAAGAAAAGAATAAAAAACAAGAAATTCTATGAATTGTGATTTTGAAAATTAGGTCGGGGCTATCCCATTTTATCAAAAATAAGCTAGTTTCTATAAGTGCTCCTTTATTTATGGGCCAGTCCTATTGGATGTGAGTCATTTTGTAGGACTTGGCTTGTTGGGCCACTTTATCAACAATATAATGGTCATTTGTCAATAATTATTTTTTTTTTAAATATATATATTTTAAGTTAATTATTGGTATTTCATACTACTTTTTACATAGTTTCAAATATATAAATCTATTTCAAAAAATAAACTTAAACCTCCTATATTTGAATTCACCAAGAAGGTTCAAATCTTTAAATCATTAAATTTCAACAGTGCTATAAATTTTGACAAATGTTTTAGTTTGTTTGTTTTGACTTGACACAAAGTTTAAGAAAAATAAAAAGGGTCAAATTTACCCCCTTCTTAAAAAAATAATCAGCTTTAACCTTCATCATACTATTGGGTCATATTTTCCCCCGCCATTAAGAAAGTTTTCATAGGTACCCTCTCATTTAACGGAATGCCCCAAATTCACTAAATTAACCCATTTAAAAAAAAATAAAACTCATACCCGACCCTTCCCAACTTTAACCAAAGAAACCATGCTATTTCCCATCTCCACTCTTGCTTTACCACCATTAATGGCAATTTCTACACTATGAAACTATGGATATGTCATTTGGCCACCACTAGAGCAACAACCTTGACAAAAATCACTGTAGACAATAAAATTTGAGTTGAAAAATAATTATCGAGACAAAAAAATAATTCAATAATTATTTTATTGATTTCAATATGTCAGTGTTACAATCTCTACGAATCCTCCTTGGATTCGCCGTTTCAAATATAAATTCAAGGTCTCTGAGATTGATCTTGAATCGTGTGGTCTTGATCTTAAATCTTGATGAACTAGATCTTGATTTGTAGATTTGATGAACTTGATCTCAACATGTATTTGAATTCAAGAGCCTTAGAGCTTATTTTTGAATCTTGTGGTCTTGATCTTGAATCTTGATAAACTGGATCTTGATTTATGGATTTGATTAATTTGATCTCGACTTGTACTTGAATTCAAGGACTTCGATCTTGTTCTTGATACTTGTGGTATTGATCTTGAATCTTGATGAACTGGATCTTGAATGCTTTAATTTGTAGAGAAACTTGCCTCATTTGATCAAGGAGCTCTCTTTTGCTTCTTGTTAGAATTATTAGTCCTTTTTCTAAATTATGAGACTCCTATTTATAGTTATAGGCAGTAAAGAGTCATGGTAAAGATGAGCATTTTTTGACCAATCAAATTTAAGTGACATGACGATATTTGATTGGACCTTTGATTGCACTAGGAATGTTGCATCATTTTGACATGCGTCATGGTCCTATTGGCTCCTTCACTTGACTTGACAAACTATATCATTTGATACATAACACCAAATTAGGCCTCTAGAATAAAATGACATTTTGGACTTAGCAAAGTGGGTTCATAATTTGTAGCCTAAATAAATGGTCTAGCCTAATAAAAATTAAACTTTAATTAAATTCACATTATTTGGATTTAGATAATTAATTTAATTATATTAATCTATAATATTTATTTAGACTAATATATATAAAATTTATGTGATCACAAATGATCTCATTTCAAGACTTGTCGAAGTTTTTAGATCTTCATAGACTAGACTTGCAGTATCAACTTGATGATTTAGTTGAGCTCAATAATAATTCACATGTGCAATGAAATATCCCAAAAATTAGGAACGTTACCCAATGCTATTAATATTGAGATTATTATTATTATTATTATTATTAATAATAATAATTAATATTATTACATGAATTCTTAAAAGTCTGTATTCATTTAATTGGAGGGGATCTGTGCGTCCAAGTGAATCTTGCTCCAATATGGACTTGGCAGCAACCTTCTCGGACTTCGCAAACCCACTCTATTTAGGAGTCCAATTATTATAGTCCTACGTCGATTAGAACTTAGCAATAATTTCCGCCTTCGAACTTTTTCTAGTTGAACTAGGAACAATCACCCTTTTCTTTTGGAATTGTAACACCAAAGTAACCTCAATTTAGGAGTGTACCACCCTCACACTTCTCTATAAATAGGGGCATGCTTTTAGTTATTTTTTAATCAATCAGAGCGTTGCGATCCACATCAAGGAAGCATAATGCTAAGTAATTATTTTCTTCTTCTTTTAATTTTTGTCTCTTTTTTTATCCCAGTATGTTAGTGGTTGAAAATTCATATTAAATTGTAGGAATGTCGAAATTATGAATGGTTTAATATTTCAAAAACTATACTTTGAGATATACAACATATCAAAATTTAGAATTAAAGTCCTTCAATATAATTCTAGAAACCTTTTTGAAGTTAGCCTTAAATTTTATCATGCTGAAAATTTCAGATTTGCACGTCTTTACAACTTTCATAACTCAAAGAAGGAATGACAAAATCACGAGCCACTTAATTCTTATGCAACTTGATGCAAAGATCTATAACATATCTAAAATTTATACTTCAACACTTTCAATATCTTTTCAGATTTTATCCTAAAATTAACTTTGGATTTTGATGTGCCAACAATTTCAGATTGGCGCAACGATACCAAAAATATTGTATCTCAATGTGGGAGTACCAAAATCATGATCCGCTTGAATCTATAGATACAAAAAACATATCCAAAATTTATAATTCAACACCTATCGGATCATTCTAGATAAATTTTTGAAGTTGATTTTTGTCCCATAGAGAATTTCAGATTTGCACTGTCTCACTAAATAATTTACATCTTGAAAACAGACAATCACCATCAAAAAATATTTTGATTGCTAGAAATCAGACTTTGAGGGCTTCATTCTCACCGACACATCTTGTCTCAAGCCTATCCAAGTTGATAATGTATGACTTTTGAGTTCGAAACATCCTGAAAGGTAATAATATTTCTTCTATTTGTATTTTCTTTGTATTGTCTTTTACTCTCCCTTTTTATATGGTTGAAATGAATAGCAATATGCAACAATCGTCTTAAGGTGCGAAATTTTAAATTCTCCTCCATACATCTTAATGTGCGAGAGTTTAAATTTGCCTCCATACACCTTAAGACCGACCAATTTGTCTTTAATTTGGTAACTATTTAGTAATCATCTTAAGGTACGAGAGTTAACTTTGCCTTCGTACATCTTAAAACTGACCAATTTGGTTTTATGTTTGGTGATTATGCAACAATCAACTTGGGGTGTGAGATTTTAATTTCACCTCCGTATACTTTAAGACCGAACAATTTGGCTTCAAATTTAATGAATATTTAACAATTGTCTTAAGGTGCGAGAGTTTAACTTCTCCTTCGTACACCATAAGACCGGCCAATTTACCTTCATATTTGACGACTATGAAAAAATCAACTTAAGGTGAGAGAGTTTAATTATGATCTGTACACCTTAAGACTGTCTAATTTGGCTTAAAATTTGGTGACTATGCAACAATCGACTTAAGGTGCGAAAGTTTAACTTTAACTCTGCACACCTTAAGACCTACCAATTTGGCTTAAAGTTTTGATAGCTTTAAATAACAAATACATCAAAATTCTAGCTTAAGTTGCAAAGGGGAAAATATTGTCTACCTTAAGTCATGAAAATTTTGAGATCCTTTTAAGGATAAATCTGTGAAAGAAACAAGCATAAGGTGCAAGGGGAAAAATCTTTTCTACCTTAAGGAATGAAAATTTTGAGATATTCTTAAGATAAATCCGTGAAGAGACCAACTTAAGGTGTAAAGGAACAAATCTTGTCCAGCTTAAGGCATGGAAATTTTGATATTCTTTTAAGGATAAATCCGTGAGAGGCCAACTTAAGATGCAAAAGTGATAAATATTCCCCACCTTAAGTCATGAAAGTTTGAGATACCTTTAAAGATAAACTCGTGGGAGGCCAACTTAAAGTGAAAAGGGACAAATCTTGTCCACCTTAAGGCATGAAAGTTTTGATACCCTTTTAAGGATAAACTAGTGAGAAGCCAGCTTAAGGTGCAAAGTGACAAATTTGTCCACCTTAAGGCATGACAATTTTAAGATCCTTCTAAGGATAAAATCATGAGAGGTCAACTTAAGGTGAAAATAGATAAATTTTGTCCACCTTAAGGCATGAAAATTTAGAGATTCTTTTAACTAGAAACCCGTGAGAGGCCAACAAAGGTGCAAAAGTGCATATTTTGTCCACCTTAAGGCCTAAAAATCTAGGAGGCATTAATTTGAAGACTTAGTATCTTTGATAACTTCAACTTGTAAATTTGACAGTTTTGGAGGTTCTTCTTTAAATTTTGGTGGATTTGGAGACTTCAACTTGCAGACTTGGAAAATTTAATAACATCAACTTGTAGATTTTGTAAATCTAAAGACTCCAGCTTACAAGCATAGTTGGAGACTTCAGCTTGCAAAGTTGATATATTTCTTACTCTAAACTATAGGCTTGGTAGATTTGTGTCCTTAGTTATAAGCTTGTAGAACTTAACGATTCTTATTTTGAAGGGTTGCCCTCATTGATCCATGAATATTTAGTGCAAGTCCAAAATTTTGTGAGAATACTTACAGACTTAACTTTTATGTGACGGATCAAGAGGAACCATATCTATTTTTGAAACTTATGCAACTAAAATTAGAATAAAATTCTAAGAGCCTACATACCTCAATGAAGAGGATTAAGTGGAAACATGTATTTTTTTGATACTTATTCAACTGAACTTAGAATGAAATTCTAAGCATCTACATACCTCGATATAGAGGATCAAGTCAAAACGTAGTTCTGGGTGAGTAATTTTTACTTTTTTTTGAATATTTTTTTGTGTGTCATAACTTTTGCCTAGGTCGCCTCTTTTGAGGTTTTCAACCTAGCGGAGTTTTTTTTTTTATTTTTTGGACCATACACAATTTATACTCTTGCGGGCTAGAAGTGGACATACAGTTATGCTCGTTCCTTAAAGAGCATAATATTCCTTCAAGGATAGTACTTTTTAAAGAACTTGGCATTGGTAGGGCTAATTTTTATTCCATCTACATCGACAAGATATTAAGAACCATTTGAATATGCCTCTTGTATGACATATGGTTCATCCAAATATGAGGTGCCCCAAGACTTACGAGAAGTAATAATGGGCCTCCTTATTGCAAGGACTTGATCTTCAACTTGAAATTACCTCAAGAAAACTCTTTTGTTGTAAGAGCAAGATAGACAAGCTTGATAACATTTAAGATTTTGTTGATCCTCTAGCCTCTTCTTATTAAGAGCTTTAAACTCTAAACAATGCAACTTAGCATTTTCTTCTTTGGTGATCCCTTCTTGAATAACCAATCTTAAAGAAGGTATTTGATGCTCAAGTGGTAGGACTACTTTAACTCTAAAAGGAAGTGAGTTTGGGGTTTGTTGTGTCGGTATGCAGTAAGTCATCCTATATTCCCACAAAGGTTCTTCTATTCGTTTATACCAATCTTATTTGAATTTGAAGATAACTTTATTCAATAGGTTAAATAAAGTCTTATTGAATACTTTGGCTAAACATTGGCTGCAACATAGTACATAGAATATTTATGCTACTTGAAACCAATAATATCACAAATCTTATTCATCGTCTTATTATCAAATGACTTTTTGTTGTCATTTATTATATACTGAGGGATTCTGAAGTGGTAGATGATGTTAACTCGGATGAACTTTTCAACATTCTCTTTCTTTGCTTCCTTGAGAGCAACAACTTTGGCCTATTTTGAGAAGTAATCTACTGTAGCTAATAAGTACAAGTATCCATCATAAGACTTTGGTAGTGGTCCAACGACATCCAATCCTGAAGCATCAAATGACCAAGATGTGAGGTTCAGGTGTAGCAATTCGAAAGGCTGGTGTATGAAATTTTTATAAAATTAGTAGCCCTTACACCTTTTAGCATTGTCTAAGCAATCTTTTATTATAGTTGGCTAATAATATTCAATCCTTTTTATATGAAAGTGGAGGTTTGGTCTGGACTAATGTAATCCACATACTTTTGAGTATGCTTCTTACAAATCTTGAACTATTTCTCCTCTCCCAAACATCACAAGAGTACTCCTTCAAATAATCTTCTGTATAGAGTGTATTTGTATTAAAGAAAATGAGGTGCACAATGACACATGTCAGTCCTTATACTTGGATTCTTTGGAAGCATCCCATAACACAACTATTTAATGATAGGTTGTTACTTCCTTTACAACTTCAGACACAGCGATGTTGTTCTCAACCTTGTTTTTGATATATTCATCCTCATTCAGCCGTGGTACTACCAATTCTTGGTGTCTAGTAATTCATGTCTGATTCACAAGAGTTAGGAATGAGGCTAAAGATAGAAAAGTATCTATTTATTTATTTTATTTCCCTAGCATGTGCTGGAGGATTACTTCTGTTAGCAATCCCATCAACTTTTAAGTATAATCAGGATATGGGCATAGCTCAAGATTTTTGACTTCATATCTTCCTAAGAGTCGCTTGATCATCAATTTAAAGTCACCAAAAATTTCTAATTATATTTTTTCATATTGATGATCATATCAAGTTCCAGTATTAACACTTGATATTCAACGACATTATTGAAGCAATGGTTTGTTAGCGTAAAAGAGTATGGGATGACCTCTCCTTGTAGAGTGACAAACACCACACAAACACCAGCTCTATATCTGTGTGCAACACCATTGAAGTACATCTTCTATGAAGGTCTAACTTTAATAACTATTGCATCTTTTTTAGGAAGTTCATTGATAGATTCCCAATCATTATGTATTGGCTGGTCTACCAAGAAGTCTGTTGATGCTTGTTCTTTAAAGACTTTTTGGGTAATGTACACGATCTCAAACTATTAAAATTGAGGGTACCACATTGCAAATCGATAACTAAGGACTGATTATCACATCATAAACTTGATGGGATTTGCCCTCGACACAAGAAGAGCGATAAAGTAGTACTTCAAGGATTGAGAAGGCCAACAGCAAACATAAATTTTTAATCAAAAATACTTAATCTCATCTAGTATCATAATTCTGCTCAGATGGTAAAGAGTGTTTTCTTTGCCTTTACTATTTTTATAAGACAATAGTATTCCAACTGACCTTTCTTGTGTCGTGCTTGAGAGTATTAATGGTTTTATAGGTATGGGTGCCAAAAGTATTGGAGGCTTCGTCAAGTATGATTTGATACTTTTAAAGGCCTTGTTAAAAGCTTGGTCCCATCCTAAAGGCGCAGCCTTTTTCATGAGATGGATAAATGATTGACATTTTCTAGTCAGGTTTGAGATGAATCTCCTTAAATATGTTATCCTTCCTTGAAATCTATTTAATTCATGAATAATTCAAGGCTTGGGCATCTTAAAAATTGTATCAACCTTGGGTGGATCAATTTTAATTCCTCGATGTCATATAATAAAGTTAAGGAACTTCCCAAAAGCAACTCGAAAGGCATATTTCAATAGGTTCATAATAAGTTGATATCTTTGGAGAAACTCAAATACCAACCTTAGGTATTTCAAGTGGTCGTTCCTCTTTCTTCACTTCACCTCTAGTGCATCCACATAACATTAAATATTTTTATGAAGTAGGCTATCAAATATGTTTTTGTAATTCTTCGAGTTTTTGGTCCTTGAAAATTTCTAAAATTTTATCCTTATTGTCCTAACTACGACTCCCCTAACGAGTCATAAGGAGTCTTGATGAGTCATTGGACTAAATCATAACCAAATCAGTAAGTGTGTGGTTGAGTTCTGCAATAAGTATGAGTTCCTCACTATGAGTTGTAAGGACTCATTATAAGTCATTAGGTGCAAATCATAGGGTGTCCAGTGTATACCCTAAATTGTTGCTGGGTTTACTACGACTGGACTCTACGAGTCAAAGGGTCCTTTACGAGTCATATTAGTTAAATCATAGGTTCAATAGATTGTGAGTGCCTTGGAGACTGTCTTGGCTATGACTTGTGGTGATGAGTTGTAATGAGTCTATAAGAGTCGTATAGTGACCTGTAGTCACTGATGACAAAATTTCAGTTTTTAAATAGAGATCACTTTTGACAATTCCCTTCTCTCCCAATTAAAACCACTTATTCATAAAGCACTTAGAGGGATTTTTTCTCATTTAAAACATACTCAAACACTTCCAAATCTCTCTCGAGTCTCTCAAGCATCCATACGTAGGGTTTCTAAGAAGTAGGTCATCCAAGGGCTCAATGGTTGAATTTTTTTATGAAACTTGGTATTTCAGGCATGTTACTCTTCCCTAATTATTAATTTGCTACAATCTTAAGTTTTAAAGTATTGTTCATATGGTATTGATTTTAGTTTTGAAAACATGGGTTAAGGGTTTTGAATAACTATTGTTTATGTGATATTTCATATTTGACCCTATATAGGTTATGTTTATATAGTGGTTTTTAAAAATCAAATTGATGTATGTGAATGGTAGATGAACAAGGATTATGCTTTCCCAAACTTGTGACTTTTAAAGTGGTTATGACCCCAATCCCATAGTGTGGAATTGGTTTTGATTACAAAAAATATGCACATTGAACTACTCTTAAACTATTGCATAATGTAAAAAGAGTAATGAAGCATAATGATTTTGAATCGAACTTTATGGGGTTGTGTAATTCCTCAAGCTAATGTGAAACTAAACTAAATGGGGTTGTGAATTCCCCTAAGTAATGGTAATTAGTTTGGCATGTTGATGTTACCTTGCAAGTGCAGTTGTTATAAGATTACCAACAATGTATGCCTAAATGTATATCATGGTTTAGTAAATAATAATGTATGTGCTAATTGTTTTAATTAGGCTTTAATGAGGGTTGTGTAGTTTAGTCATGAAAGTGGAGGTCTTGAAGGAACAATACTAGAAATCGCAGTTGCCAACATGGGGGTCTATATGACTGGGTGGTTCGAGTCCTCCTTATTAATATTACTTAATTAAGCGGTTCGATTCCCTCACATCATAGTATATGTTTTGGTGCTTGTGTCACTTGATATATTGGAAGGTTTGAGTCCCCCATAATGCATATGTATACCCCTTGGTTCGTACGGCCATACGTACTGAGGCCCTACCAGCTGAGGGAGAGATGGGCCCATATAGCTTGTCGGTGCCTTCTTATGTTATGACGATTGAGATACACAATCCAGGCTAAAGTTTTAAAATGCATTTTAAGCCTTGTTTCCCTATCCAGACATGTGATATATGTATATATAAGTATATATATATGCATTTGATCATGTGCATTGGTTTTGAATAATTTTGAATTGTTGATCATGACATTATATTATCCTTATCCCCGAGTTACATGCTAGTGTTCACCCAACTAACCATATCTAGACACTATATCCCCACGCAATATAGGTACAGGAGATACCTCTATTTTTTCTGCAAAGAGTTAGGTGGATCGACTTGGTTTATCGGTTCGTTGTGGTGAAGTGGTGAGCTTTTATACTTTTAAAGAATTAGATATTTCATTAGTTCTTATCACAGATTAGAATTGAGAGTTTCATTATCATTAACATTATTATTGTCATTGTCATCTGTCAAAGTCAGGGATATGTCCCAACTAAGAATGGTTTTTGGTTCTTTTGGTAGAAGGCTTTGTTTGATTACAGTGGACTTGGGTGATGTTAGTTGGTTGTTTTGGCCAATCGATGGTCATCGATTATAGATATGCCTTTTATTCTTTGAATATATCCTGTTATATGTCCTAAATTCATCCGACATTGGGGATATTTTATTTGGTTTGGTTAGGTGTAGAGGTAACCTCTGGTCCACGTAGGACTTGAGATACTCATGATGGTTATACCCTGGTTTGGGTCATGACAAAGATGGTATCAGAGCCTAGGTGTGTACCCTACGACACTTATAGGAGAGAGGCTATGAGGCATTTAGGAATGTTTTCCTTTCTTGTTGTTCTATTTCAAGCTATAGAGTCTAAGGTCTTGAATCTCCTCTAATTTCCATATATTTTTTTTTAGATCATTCCTACCAGAAGATCTGATGTTCATGGAAACTCTTCTGTCCCATTTGAGGATAATGTGGATGGAGCTTGTCCTACTCTAGGAGTTCAGACTCGATCGACGGTCGCTACTTCTAATTTCCCTGAGGGAGCTCCACCAATTCCCCTCTCCCTCATTTAATACCCCAAGATAGCGTGTTTAATGTTATGTTTCGCTAATCAATTTATTTCTTACCTAGTTGGTGGCCTCCCAAACTAACCATTTTGCTTCATTCTCTAAGGCCACTAGAGTTGTCCAATTTATGAGGTTGAGTCCTTATGTTTTCACTGGTTCTAAAGTTTAGGAATATCCTTAAAATTTCATTGATAAGATGAAAAAGATATTTCATGTGATGTGTGTTACTGACGTGGAGGGTGCAGAGTTTGCAGTTTATCAGTTAAAAGATATGGCATATCAGTAGTATGAGGAGTGGGACCAGTATAAGGGTGATGATGTTGAGTTTGCTTTATGGGATGACTAATCAAGTGCTTTTCCTGATCACCTTTTTTATCAAGAGTTGAGGGAGGCAAAGACTGAGGAATTTATGAACTTAAAGCAAGGTAGGATGACAGTAAAAGAGTACACCTTAAAGTTTCATCAGCTATCACGTCATACACCTGAATTAGTGACTAGTACGAGGGTTTGAACGAGGAAGTTTACCTTTAGGTTATCCCATGACTTGATCATGGAGAGCAAGTCTACCTTGTTGAACAAAGATATGGATATCTCTAAACTTGTGGTATATATGCAACAAGTGGAAGAGGAAAAGAAGAAGCAAATGGTGATGAGTGAAAGGCAAAATAAGAAGTTTCATTATTAGGATCAGGGTGGAGCTAAGTAGCAAAGTGGTAAAGACGGTCGAAAATGGTCTATAAAAAGTGGGGCAATATTGGTTCCTACTCTACGGCTAGTTCTCCTTATCCAAAGCCAAAGGGTGATTATCATTCTCAGTATAATAGTAGATTTAGAGCACCAGGTGCCCAAGCTCCAGTTAGTAGGGCTCAGTCAACTCTATCTTCTCCTTCTTGTAGATTCTGTGGTCAGGTGCACCATGGTGTTTGTGAAAAAGGGAGGAACAAGTGCGTCAAATGTGTTCAAATTGGTCATATACAGAGGGATTGTCCTTATAATGTTGATTTTGGGGAAAAAAATATTAATGTTTCTACTGCATTAGCTCCCGTACCAAAAAGTGTTGATTCAGCTTCTGGATCTAACACTGATTGAAACTATTTGTATGCTCTTGCCATCTGCTAGGATTCTGAGGTTTCCCTCAATATTGTTAATGGTAAAGTCAAACTCTTTTCTCGTGATGTATATTGTTTACTTGATCCAGGGTCTACCCCTCTCTTATGTGACCCTTTATATGGCAATCTATTTTTATTTTGATCCTGAATGTATTTTGGACTTCTTTTCTATTTCCACCCCTGTGGGTGACTCCATTGTGTCTAAAAAGGTCTATAGAGGTTGTGTGATGTTGGTCTATAGTAGAAAAACCTTGGTGGATTTTATAGAGTTGGACAAGTTAGACTTTGATATGGTTTTAGGGATGGATTGGTTGCATTTGTGCAATGCGTCTCTTCATTATCCGACCCAAGGGGTCAGTTTCCATTTCCCAAATGAGTCGATAATTGAATGGGAAGGTACTTTCCTGGTACCTAAAGAAAGGTTCATTTAATATTTTAGAGCCCGAAAATTGATTTTTAAAGGGTGCCTCTATCACTTGGTGCATGTTAAGGATTCGAGATTCAAAGGTTCTTCCTTATAGGCTATCCTTATGGTTTGTGAATTTCCTGAGGTGTTCCTTGATGATCTTCCTGGTGTTCCTCTAGATAGGAAAATCGACTTTAGGATTGATCTTCTTCCAAACACTCATCCTATTTCTATCCCTTCTTACAGAATGGCTCGACCGAGTTGAAAGAACTCAAGGAACAATTGAAAGATATTCTTGACAAGAGTTTTATCCACCCTAGTGTGTCTACGTGGGGTGCACCTATTCCTTTTGTGCGCAAGAAGGATGGGTCCCTTCGGATGTGTATTGATTACCACAAATTGAATAAGGTGACCGTGAAGAATAAGTATCTCCTTCCAAGGATTGATGATTTGTTTGATAATTTTTAGGGTTTTAAGTTCTTTTGTAAGATTGGTCTTCGATCGAGTTATCATCAGTTGAAGATTAGGGAGGTGGATATCCCTATGACTCCTTTTTTAACCTAGTACGGTCATTTTGAGTTTTTGGTGATATCCTTTGGTTTGACCAATGCCCCAGCAACATTTATGGATCTTATGAATTGGATTTTTTGTCAATTCTTGGATTTGTTCATGAATGTCTTTATTATGATATTTTAGTGTATTTGAAGAGTGGGGCAGATCATGCCTATCACCTCTGTCTTGTGTTGCAGACCCTTAAAGAGCAACAGTTATATGTTAAATTCTCTACGTATCCGTTCTGGTTAAATGTTGTAACTTATCTAGGATATGTTGTTTCTAGTGAAGGGATCATCGTGGATCCATAAAAGGTTGTGGTGGTTAAGAAGTTGCCTAGACCTATAACTTTATCTAACATTTAGAGATTCTTGGGTTTAGCTGGCTATTTAAAAGGTTGTGGAGAGTTTCTCTTCTATTGCCCCATTAACTAAGTTGACCTAGAAGAAGGTGAAATTCTTTTGGTCTGATGCTTGTGAGGGTAGTTTTAAGAAGTTGAAGGATAAATTGACTTCAGCTCCGGTCTTGACTCTACCTGAGGGCACTGGTGGTTTTGTTATCTATTGTGATGCGTCCCGTGTGGGACTGGGTTTTGTGCTGATGCAATATGGAATGATGTTGCTTATGCTTGTAGACAATTGAAAGTCCATACAAAAGAACTACCCGACCCATGTTTTGGAATTGTTAGTTATGGTGTTTGAATTAAAGATCTGGAAATAATATTTGTATGGGGTCCATATTGATATTTATTCTAATCGTAAGAGTTTACAATATGTGTTCACTCAGAAGGAGCTAAATCTCAGGCAAAGGAGGTAGCTTGAGATGCTCAAGGACTATGACATGAGTCTTCGCTATCATCCAGGTAAAGCTAATATTGTTTTTGATGTTATTAGAAGGTTGTCTATGGAAAGCTTATCTCATGTTGATGAAGAGAAATAAGATTTGGTGAAGGATATTCACCATTTGGCTAATCTTGGAGTTCGTGTTTTGGACTCTAAAAATGGTAGTGTCATTGTTCAAGAGATGGCGAATTCATCTCTTGGTGCTGAGATAAAGGAGAAACAGATATTGGATCTTATCTTGATGCAAATCAAGAATAATGTAGGTAGGGAGAAGGTGATGATTTTTTAGATTGGTGGTGATGGTATCTTGAGCTATCAAGGTAGATTATGTATTCCCAATATTGATGGGTTGCGAGGAAGAATTTTTGTTGAAGCCTATGAGTCATATTATACTATTCATCTTGGTTCGACGAAAATGTATCATGATCGTAAGGAGATTTATTGGTGGAATAATATGAAGCAGGATATGACCAATTTTATGGCTAAGTGCATGGTATGTCAGCAAGTAAAGGTGGATCACTTGAGGCCCAACGGGTTGATTCAAGATATTGAGCTGTCGGTGTGGAAATAAGAGATAATTAATATGGATTTTATTAACGGTCTTCCTCAGTTTCGCCAGTAATTTGATTTGATTTGGGTCATCATGGATAAGATGACTAAGTCTGCTCTCTTCTTGCCAGTGATGACTAATTTCTCTTCAAAGGATTATGCCAAGTTATTCATTGAGGAGATCATAAAGTTGCATAGTACTCCAGCTTTCATCATATTTGATTGGGGTACTCAATATTCATCTCACTTTTGGAGGTCGTTTCAGCTAGGTTTGGGGACTAAAGTGACCCGTAGAACTGCTTTCCACCCACAGACAAATGGTCAACTGGAAAGGACTATTCAGCCCTTGGAAGATACTATTCGTCCTTGTGTTTTTTATTTTGGTGGTAGATGGGTTGACTACTTTCCTCTCATAGAATTTGCCTACAACAAAAGTTAACACCGTAACATTGGTATGGCCCCATTTGAGGCCTTATATTGTTGGAGGTATAGGTCTTTTATTGGGTGGTTTGAGGTCAGTAAAAATAAATTATTTGGTCCTGATTCGGTTCACGAAGCTATGGAGAAGGTGAAGGTAATTCGGGATAGACTTAAGTTTGACCAAAGTCGTCAAAAGTCCTATGCAAATGTGAGACGAAGGGAGTTGGAGTTCAGTGTTGGTAATTGGGTGTTCTTTAAGGTGTCTCCCATGAAGAAAGTGAAGCAGTTCGGTAAGACGAGGAAGCTCAGTCCCCATTATATTGGTCCATACTTGGTCTTGAAGAGAGTTGGTAGTGTTGCATATGAATTGGAGTTGCCTTCTATTTTGAGCTTCTTCATCTGGTGTTTCATGTTTCAATGTTGAGAAAGTGCGTGGGTGGTCCTTCGATGGTTGTTTCTTTGGAGGAGAAGGTTATGTCAAATTTTAATCTTATGAGGAAGTCCCAGATGATATTTAGATCGGAAAGTCTGTTGGTTGTGGACCAAAGATGTGATATCAATAAAGGTTCTTTGGAGGAACCAAAAGGTTGAATAAACTACTTGGGAAGCCGAGGAGGACATAAAGTCCATGTATATGTTCTTGTTTCCCATTCTGAAAAATCATGCTTAAAGTATGTGTATTCCTTAACACCTCTTTTTTCTGTCTTTATTAAAGGCAAGTGTGGTTGTGTTTGGATTCAAATCGTGCTAATAAATACCTTGTCCTATAATTCGAGGATGAATGATCCTAAGGAGGGAGTATGTAAGGCCTCGAGTCTTTGGTCCTTAAAAATTTTTAAACTTTTATCTTACTATATTGACTGTGACTCCCCTGATGAGTCGTAGGGAGTCTTAAGTCTATAGACTCTGGTTCATGCGTCCACATGCACTGGGGCCCTACCAGCTGGGAGAGAGCTGGGCCCATATAGCCCATGGGTGCCTTCTTAAGTTATGATGGTTGAGCTACACAATTCAGGCTAAAGTTTTAAAATGCATGCTAAACCTTGTTTTCCTATTGTGGCATATGATATATATATATATATGTAAATGTATATGTATATGCATCTGATCATGCGCATTGGTTGTGAATGATTTTGAATTGTTGATCACGACATTATATTATCCTTATCCTTGAGTAACATGCTAGTGTTCACCCCACTAACTATCTCGTAACACTATATCCCCACGCGATGCATGTACCGGAGATACCTTTACTTTTCCTAGGTAGAGTTTGGTGGATCGGCTTGGTTCGTCGGCTCGTTATGGTAAATTAGTGAGCTTTCATACTTTAGAAGACTTAGACATTTCATCAATTCTTATCACATAGTATAATTGAGAGTTTCATTATCATTGTCATTGTTATCTATCAGAGTTGGGGACATGTTCCAACCAAGACTAGTTTTTGGTTCTTTTGGTAGAAGGTTTTGTTGGATTACTGTGGACTTGGGTGATGTTGGTCGGTTGTTTTGGCCAGTCGACGTTCATTGGTTATAGACATAGCCTTTACTCTTTAAACTTATCTTGTTATATATTCGGAATTCATCCGACGTTGGGGATAATGTGTTTGGTTTGGTTAGGTGTAGGGGTGATCTACCGTCCACTGCGACTTGAGATACTTATCATGGACAGGCCCTGGTTTGGGTTGTGATAGTTTTGCATAGCCTTGGATAAGTGGAATCAGGATTCTTCAAAGAAAGGCATTATCTTATATCAATAAATACCTTTGGATGTATGAAATCCAGGGAGCTCATTATCATTTGGTGCCATGCGGATTTAGTTATAGGCGAATAAACTATCCATAAAGGACATCATCTCATAATCAATGGTAGCATCAATCATCATCTCTTGAATGGGGATTGGAAAAACATCCTTAGGAAAGACGTTGTTGAGATTCCTAAAGTCGATAAAAACTCAAATTTGTACATTCTTCTTCCTCACGGGAATAATACTCAAAATCCATGTGGGGTATTCAACTTCATGAATAAATCCAGCTTCAATGAGTTTGTTATTCTTATATTCAATCGCTGAAACCAATTATGGCCTAAAGAGCCTTTGGGTTTGTTTAATAGGACTAACACCATTCTTGACAGCCAACTGTTGGACTGCTACTTTTGGATCTAAACCAGATATCTTCTTATAACTCCAAGCAAAAACATATTTATATTATTTGAGCATGTTCATATAAACAATTTTTTCATCCATTTCTAGAAAAGTACTCAGCTAAGTTGGTCTTGGGTCCTCATCTGTGCCCAAGGTGATTACATAAATTTCGAATATATTATCCCAAATAAATATTTTGGATCAATATACTTAAATTAATTATTTAAATTCAAATAAATATGAAGTTAATTAAAGTTTAATTTTTATTGGGGTAGTTCATTGATTTGGTGTATAAATGACGAGCCCACTTTGCTCAGCCCAAAATGTCAATTACTCTAGAGGCCCAATTTGGTTTCATGTATCAAATGACATGAAATGACAAGTCAAGTGAATGTGCCAATAGGACCTTGCCATATGTCAAAATGATGCAGCATGCCTAGCGTAACAAAATCCCAATCAAATATCGCCATGTCACTTAAATTTAATTGGTCAAGAAAAGCTTATCTTCACTATGACTTTTTCCTAGCTACAACTACAAATAGGGGTCTCATAATTTAGAAAAAAGAACAATAATTCTAACAAAAAGCAAGAGTCTAACGTCCTGAATTTCGTACCCAGAACGTTACACGATGCTCATGACCCCGAATGACCACAAGCTAATCCATGACTGATATCTGTACCAAAACACTGCATAATATATTTTATAAATGCAAAAATAAAGGATGAAAGGCCATAAATTTCAAAACTAATGCAACATAACATCTGAAAGTACGACATATCAATAATAAAACAAACTGAAATAAAACTGTCTGAACATACTATAGTCTGAAAAGCCTATAAAATTGAACTATTTGAATAAGGAGTTTATGGGACATGTGCCCAACTAACTCCAACTACTGAAATAAACTATGTAATGAAGAAATAAAGTAATGATCATGTCCTCGAAGGATGAGGACTCACTGCTAACTCTGACTGCTAAAACTGGAATGCTATTGATGCTCTGGAGCTCGTACTTCTAAACCTATGGTATAGAATAAAACACCATAGTGCAAATACATCAGTATGATAGAATGTACAGGTATATATGTAAGGTAGGCTGAATACAAAGAGTTCAAATGCATAAACAATGCTAACTGACTGTATAACATGAACATGAGAATACATGCATGAATAAGTACTTGTAACTGAATTCGTTATGGTGATGAATACTGAGTCTGATTACTAATAACATGAGTTAATGATAACTGATATAACTGATACAGAGCTGCTGTATCTTACAGTCTAGGTTCTGATGGAACTAGCTGAGTTTCATACTGTGCTGAGTTGACTGTATCTGAAAGTCTTGAAATCTGAAGAACTATCTGAGTTCTTTTAGTAAGACTGAGACTGTGGGAAGTAGTCATTAATCGACATGCCCTAAATAACGCATTAGAGCTGAGTTAGGGTCCAATATGTAACCACAATTGGAAGGGTGTCAATATCGCACCACAGGTAAAGACAAGTTATGGGTGACCCTCATCTAGTAGTGTCTCCAAAAGAGAAAGGTAGGACTTCATCTGCCGATATTTATCCACCTCATCAACCCTTATCTATCCGTTTTGATGTACTAGCCTATGCTGGCTACATAGTTCTTGAATGGAAGGATTACTTCTAAGGATCACACCCTACTCTATCAGTGTGTGTCCTCATCCTTGGGTTCACGCGATGCTAAATCCTACTCTCATCTGAATAGACACTGAACATAATTAATTGAATTGAACTAGACTATGTTCATTGCATTCCGTTCACTGACAGAATACTACTGAGATTATTGAATTATTGAGCTTTCTAATATTATTGAGATTACTGAGTTTTCCTGAGTCACATGACTGACTGAATTCTGCTAAACATGGCTTGACTGAGGATATTGTGAAAACATAACATTGACACTAGGCACACAGCTAAATTGTTGGGTACAAATACCCACAGAAATTAATAGAAGGAAACTAACAAGGAATGACATTCTTGAATACATGACCAATATCAACAATCCATAATACAATAAGTTGGGGATTTCTTAAAGTACATAGTTATCATAATCTAGTACATGGTAGGAATGCATATACTCAAATGTCAAAATTTCATACTCTAACATCATGAGCATACCAACAAACATCTACAATGCACATCAGTAGCATAGGAGTCATTTGAACATAAGGGTAAAATATGAATCCATCACATACATCACTAGTGAGCTATATTACATAATTTCTAGTCTCTTATGCATTTTATCAAAAACTTAGGTTGCATGACTTAAGGCATGGCATAATCATCAAATTAACATATCATAACCAAGTAAAATTCATGGTTTTCAACTCACATGCTAACATATTTTCATAAAAACACATAAAGATTCCAACTTGGGAATCATACAACAACAACCACATGAACATAATCAACCCATAGCATGAATATCATAATCTATAGTTTAAAACTTGATTCTTGGGCTTAATGGATAAAAGAAATCCATGAATGAGCACTATGCATACCTTAGTACGTGATTCTACGAAGATTTATAGTAGAATTTTCTTGAATTTGATTTCCCAATTGAGAACCCTAACTTGTTCTTAAGAGAATTTTGAGAGAAGTGACTATATTTTGGTTGGATTGGGGCTAAATCCTATGTTATAGGCTTATATAGGGGTGGGAAATACACATTCTGCCCTTAAAATAACTCAAAAAATTGGGTGTTTACATCACTTGGGCCATAATATATGTGGAACACAACTTATCTCTTAAGCTAGGTTGTGCGTCCCACAACTTATGGCATAACCATTCCAATAGCCTTAGGCGATTTGTTAGGCGACACACTCCACTTTGCAAAGCCATAACTTCTTGCTCGGGTGTCGGATTTTGGTAAAATTGGTATCGTTGGAAATCTAATTCAATTCTCTATAATTTGGTAGGTCTCAATCTGCTAAAATAACACATATACATCAAGTTATGCTCCTTTAAAGATGAATCCTTCAAAATTAAACGCTAAAACTTGATGGGTTCAAAAGTTCTTAGCTTTCCTTACTCTAAGTGACTCTTATGAACACGCTTAACACATCATAAGCTCTTATCTTACTAGAATACTCATTATAAGTCATGTACTCAAATATGAATCAAACAATAGGAGGTTTCATACATAGGAACAATGGCTCATTTTCTAGCATAGAAATATACGGGGTATTACAATATCTCCCCGTGGGAACATTCGTCCTTGAATGGGACTGACTAGACTGAGAATACTGATGGACTGGAATTACTTAAGGGGTGTGAACACCAAAAACATAACTATATGAATGGAACTACTGGTATACTGAAATCTTATACCGAATATGCATGTCTGATGTACGGATATCTGACTGAGTTGTTCCTCATGAAAGCATGACTGAAATTATTAATAAGATGAGCTTCTTTACTAAACATGCATGCCTAATTCATAAATACTTGACTGAACTGACTCTTGAATGCTTGACTGAACATGCAATGGAAACTAATACCAAGCTTATAATAGGGATCTGATCATGACCTGAATACCAAGCTTGTAACTAAAATATGAACATGAAACTGAAAAGATTAAGGAGAACTGTTACCTTGAGCTGAGTCTGAGTTAGCGGAGAAGAGGTAAGGATACTTGGTTCACATTTTTGCTTCTTCTTCCCAAGTAGCTCCCACAACAGACTGATTCCACCAAAGAATTTTGACTAAAGGGACTTCTTTGTTCCTTAGTCTGGGAGTCTGATAGTCTAAGATTTCAACTAGAATCTCTTCATAAGAGAGGTTTTTCTAAACATCTATGCTCTGAATAGGGACTACAACTATTGGTTCACCTATGAACTTCTTGATCAAAGAGACATGGAAGACTATATGAACTGAGGCTTGATCTAAAGGAAACTCGAGCTCATAAGCTACCTTGCCGAAATGTTTAAGAATTTTAAAGGGACCGATATATCGAGGAATGAGCTTTCCCTTCTTACCGAACTGTTTCACTCCTTTTATAGGAGAGATCTTTAGTTAGACATAATCACCAATCTCAAACTCGAGATCCTTTCTGCATATATCTGCATAAGACTTCTGGCGGCTTTGATCAGCCCGAAGTCTTTCTTTGATCAACTGAACTTTTTCTAAGGCATTGAATACTAAGTCAGGCCCTATAACTAAGGATTTACTAACTTCAAACTAATCGACTAGAGATCTGCATCTCTGAACATAGAGAGCTTCAAATAGAGCCGTCCGAATACTGTAATGATAGTTTTTCTTATATGAAAACTCAATCAAAGGCAAGTGGTTGATAACGCTCAATCTACAGCTCTCGTGGGAGTGTAAAGCGGTCGTTAGCAAATATAGAACCCAACCTGGGTTGGGTATCGATCCCACAGAGAATAGCTTGGCCAACAAGCAAGAGAAATTACTAGACTTTTAGTGCAAGTCTCGTAGGAAAGGGGGGATTGTAGTATGTAACCAAAACAAGAATGTAAGAACTGAAAATAGCAAAATAAAGAGAGATTGTCACGTGTGTTGTAAACAATGAGAATTGAGGCGTTGGGGTTATGTCCACCTTCTGAGGTATACGTCTCTATTGGCTATGAGTGTGTAGAGTCTTGACATGTAATTGCTTATAGAGAATTGTAGTCGATGGTAAATCCAAGCGTCTCTCGACCTAAACAAGGACTATTTCACTTTAACTCTCTCGAGCTTAAAGCGTGACTAACGGTACGAATTCTCCAAGAAGTTAGTCCAGGTACGGCACTAGCTTTTTAATAGGAAAGGGTGTCCTACTACCTTGACATTATCTCTTTTCCAGACAAATAACTTTTCTCTCGAACAAGTCAGATGTTAGACTGGCGTTGGTCTATGCGTCTTCTTTTCTAGACAAATAACCTTTCTCTCGAACAGGTTAGATGTTAGAATGGCGTGTTCTTGTGTTTGAACCGCAAAGAATGTAGATTTAAGATGAAGAGAATAATGATATAAGCAATATACTTGTCTTGAACTCACAAACTCATAGCTATAGATAGTAACTCATTCGGCTTCCATAACCCCAACTAAGAGATTTAGTTACCCATGAATGCGAAGGATATCACGTTTTGCATGGTGGATGGCGTGAATAGTAGGTGTTTGGCGTGTGGTTTTAGTGATTCCGTAGCAAGTAACGATTCTCTTGTTGTGGAATTTAAGAGTAGAAGAATGAAGAATTGAGAATGGGTTGTAGGAAGATGTCTTAATTGTAAGGAGATGAATGAATTGTCAGAATGTCTCCTCTTCCCCCTTTTTAAAATCTCTAACATGATAGGGTATTTATAATACTCCTATCCTACTCCTACTAAACTAATAAAATAAATAACCAAATCCTAATATACTAATGAAATCCTTGACCCAATTGTACTAGGGTAAGGTTACAAAATTATAATCCAAATAGAATGATGAAACACATAACCTAATTGCACTAGGTTAATGTATTATGGCAAAAATCCAGCTTTGTGTCTGTAAGTCCCAAAGTCTTCAGAAATGCTGTTTTAGCCCGGAACAGATTTTCCATGCAGCAGATTTAGTCCTTTATGCGTCCAGCTCCTTTCCATCTCGTTGGTGAGCTTTCTTTTGCGTCAAGTAAGCCATAAATTGCTGTATTTTGCATCATTTATACCTGAAACTTTCCTAATCACATTTGTTAGCTCATTTACAGGAAAAAGGACTAAAAGTGTACGAAATAGATAATTAGTTCTCGAAACTAGGCTAAAATATGGGCAAAATATATTGATATAGGCGCGTAATTTCGCCTATCATCAGTGGTCATCCCAACTACCCTTGAAATCAATTGCACACGCCCTTAGTATATCTTCTAAAGTCTGAATGGTCTTTTTTACTTGACTATCTGTCTGAGGATAAAAGGTTGTACTGAGATAAACTTGGGTACCAAGACCATTTTGGAATGCTTTCCAAAAATAAAAGGTGAACTAGGTACCTCCATCTGAGATAATAGATAGAGGAACACCATGTAATCTGACCAACTCTCTGATGTAGAGTTTGGCATAATCCTCGGCTGAATAAGAGGTATGGACTAGAAGGAAATTAGCTGATTTGGTCATCCTATATACAATGACCCAAATTGAATCATGTTGATGATGAGTACGAGGCAAACCCATCAAAAAGTCTATGTTCACTTTTTTCCCACTTCTAAGTAGTAATAGTGAACTCCTGCATGGACCCACTAGGCTTCTGATGCTTTATCTTAACCTGCTGACATGTAGAGTACTTAGCCACCAATTCTGTAACATCTCTCTTTATCCCACTCCACCAATAGATCTTCCGCTAGTTTCGGTACAACTTAGTGGCCCTTAGATGAATAGAGTAGCACCATATCCCTCTTGGGAGAAAACCTTTACTTTTTATTCCTTGACCGACTCTTTCAACTTGACAAGGTTGGGATCTCTATCCTGCTTTTCTTTCACCTCAGAAACTAGAGATGATTTTGAACTAATCTGAACCCATATATCACCCTCTTATGTATCATTTAAGTGAACACCTAGTTTGGCAAGCTGATGGACTTCCTGAGCTAACTTCTTTTTACTGTCCTTAACATGAGAAACACTACCCATAGACAGTCTACTGAGAGAGTTGGCCACTATGTTGGCCTTGCCCGAATAGTAAATAACACTCAAGCCATAATATTTCAAGAGCTCTAACCACCTCCTCTGGCAAAGATTGAGATTTTTCTGGAAAAAGACATATTGAAAGGATCTTATGATTTGTGAACACATCTACATGAACTCCGTATAGATAATGCCTCCAAATCTTTGAGGAAAATACTATGGCTACTAACTCAAGATCATGAGTCAGATAATTCTTCTCATGGGGTTTAAGCTGTCTGGAGACGTAGGCTATGACCTTACCATACTGCATTAGGACACAACCCAAACCTACTCTGGATGCATCACAATACATTACAAACCCATCTAAACTATCTGGAAGAGCCAAAACTGGAGCTGAGGTAAGTCAAGTCTTCAACTCCTAAAAACTCTTCTCCCAAGGATTTGACCACTGAAACTTGACTTTCTTCCGAGTCAATCTGGACATAAAGGATGCAATAGAAGAAAATCCCTCAACAAACCATCTATAATAGACAGCCAAACCCAAGAAACTCCTGATATCTGATGGAGAGGCAGGTTTGGGCCAGTTTCTTACTGCTTCGGTCTTTTGAGGATCAACCCTAATGCCATCACTGAAAATGATATGACTAAGAAATTTTACTGACCTTATCCAAAACTCACACTTACTGAATTTGGCAAACAACTGATGTTCTTTAAGAGTCTGAAGCATATTTTTTTTGAGATGGTCTGTATGATCACGCTCACTACGAAAATAGACTAGAATATCATCTATGAAGACTATGACAAACATGTCCAAGTACTATTTAAACACATGGTTCATCAAGTCCATGAAAGCTGTTGGGGCATTGATAAGACCAAAGGACATGACTAGGAATTTAAAGTGTCCATACCGAGTACAGAATACTATTTTTGAAATGTCACATTCTCTGACTCTGAGCTGATGATAGCCTGATCTGAGGTCTATTTTTAAGAAATAAATGGCACCCTGAAGTTGGTTAAAAAGGTCATCAATTCAGGGAAGTGACTACTTGTTCTTGACCGTGACTTTATTGAGTTGACGGTAATCAATGCACATTCAGAGAGAACAATCTTTCTTGCGCACGAATAAGACTGGTGCACCCCACAAGGATACGCTGGGTCTGATGGATCCCTTATCTAAGAGAACCTGTAACTACTTTTTCAATTCTCTAAGTTCTGCTAGTGCCATTCTGTATGGCAAAATAGATATTGGCTGAGTATCTGGTAGAAGATAAATGCCAAAGTTTATTTCCCTTTTGGGAGGAATTCTTGGAAGATTTTTGGGAAAGAAATCTGAATATTCATTCACAAATCGGAATGATTAAAGAGTAGGAGTCTCGGAGCTAGAGTCCTTAACATGAACAAGATGATAAACACATACTTTAGACATTATTTTCCTTGCCCCAAGGTAGGAAACAAGCTGACCTCTAAAAGCTGAATTACTACCCCTGCATTCTAGGATAGGTTCATTTGGAAATTGGAACTGGACAACTCTATTTCTGCAGTCGACTGTGGCATAGCAGGAATAAAGCTAGTACATGCTAAGATTGACATAAAAATTAGTCATCTTTAGCTCAACTAAGTCTGGTAGGTGACTTTTTAAAATATCATAATCGAATAGTTCCTGTATACCCGTTGGGCTATGATAGTTCTTCCCACTGGGGTAGAGACTGAAAAGGGCTCTGCTAAAATTTTTGGACTGACTCTGAAATCAACTAGTATGTTAGGAGTAAAAAAATACAAGGAATCTCCTTGATCTAGCAAAGAATAAATATGCAAGCGAAAGATCTGTAACGTACCATTAACCACATCAGGAGAATTTTCCTGATCTTTCCCAGGCTGGAGAGCATAAAGTCTTTTTGGGCATTGCGCAGTAGTAGAACTGGAAGTGGCACTCTGCTGATTTGGGCGATCGAACTAAGCTAAGGAACGGTTCTGATAACCCTGATAACCTAACTAAGGACAATCCATGACTCTGTGTCCTGGCTTGCCACATCCAAAATAGACATCGCTGCTAGCTCTGCAAACACCCTTGTGGTTCTTGCCATAAATATGACAAAGGGGATTAGTTCGAGCACTGCTAACACTGCCCTAAGACTTAGAGACTGGCACCCTATCTCTATTTCCATCTCTAATTTTGGCATTGGAGCACTACCTGAAGAAAAAGCTGGAACAGATGACTTAGGACAAAATTGAGAACGATTCCCTCTTTCTAATTTAGGCTGAGCAAAGTTGAAACTACCTGTCCTTGCTCTCTTATTTTGCTTCTCCCTCATTTAATCTTTTTCTATTCTATCTATTGAGCATGAATTATAATCTTAGCTATGTTCATTTCACTATTCAACACCATAGACCTGCACTCATTAACCACACTATCATTTACTCTGGAAACAACCTTACTTATCTTGGCCCTACTGTCTGTCACTACATGGGGAGCATATCTAGCTAATTGAGTAAACTTAAGAGAATACTCTTTCACCATTATGTTACCCTACCACTATACCTTAGCATCTCTCATCTCTTGGGGAAAGAATCTATCTAAGAATACGGTGACAAACTCCTCCCACTTTATGGATCCTGTATCAACTGACCTCTCTGACTTCACTGCTTGAACCAAGTATGAGCAATATCCTGTAACTGATATGCAGCTAGCTCCACCCTCTCACTAGAAGTAACCCCCATGATGCTCATAACTTTCTAAACTTGATCAAGAAATTCCTGAGAGTTCTTATCTGCCTTAGAACCAAAAAAAGATGGAGGATCCATTCGGTTGAAGTCTTGAATCTTGGCTGCAGCTAAATTGGCCACTGGGTTACCCAAAATGACAATTGGTCATTCATTCTGAGCAGTAACTGACTGGGAAAGAGTAGTGAATATAGCTCTAAACTCTGCATGAGACACATGTTTTCCCAAAGGATCATTCGGCTGAGGGGATGACTGATTTGTAATTCTCTTCTTGGGAGGCATGTTCTATAAATGGAAGAGAAAAGGATTAGACTGAGAGATTAACTTGAGATTATGTTCACTGGCACAACGTGAATACTAAAAAAAGGAAAACTATTCCTAAAATATATTATAGCCTTTTGTACATAAATGTGGTGTGCAAAACACCCATGTACAACACTCTACTAGATGCAACTTTCCAACTTCCTAGGACACTATTGAATCTTAGGCTCTGATACCGAGTTTCTAACACCCTAAATTTTGTAATCAGAATGTTACATAGTGCTCATGACCTCGAAGGACCATAAGCTAACCCATGACTGATATCTGTACCTGAACACCGCATAATATATTGTATAAATGCAGAAATAAGGGCTAAAAGGACATAAGGTTCAAAATTGATAAAACATAACATCAGAAAGTATGGTATATGAATACCAAAACAAATGAAAACAAAATTGTCTGAACATACTATAGTTTGAAAAGCCTCTAAAACTAAACTGTCTAAATAAGGAGTTGATGTGACATGTCCCCAACTAAATCCAACTACTAAAGTAAACTATGTAATGAATAAATAAAGTAATGATCATGTCCTCAAAGGATGAGGACTCACTGCTAACTCTGACTACTGAAACTAGAATGCTACTGATGCTCTGAAGCTCGTGGTTCTGAACCTATGGTATAGAATAAAACACCATACTGAAAATGCATCAGTATGATAGAATGTACAGGTATATATGTAAGGTAGGCTGAATACAAAGAGTTCAAATGCATAAACAATGCTAACTGACTGTATAACATGAACATGAGAATACATGCATGAATAAGTACTTGTAACTGAATTCGTTATGGTGATGACTACTGAGTCTGATTACTAATAACATGAGTTACTAATAAATGATACACCTTATACTGAGTGACTATATCTGACAGTCTAGGTTTTGATGAAACTAGCTGAGCTTCGTACTATGCTGAGTTGACTGTATTTGATAGTCCTGAAATCTGAAGAATTATCTGAGTTCTTTTACTGAGACTGAGACTGTGTGAATTAGTAATCTAATTAACATACCGTAAATAACGCATTATAGATAATTTGGGGTCCAATTTGTAACCCCAATTGGAAAGGTGTCAATACCGCACCACTAGTAAAGATAAGTTGTGGGTGACCCTCATCAGGCAGTGTCCCCAAAAGAGAATGGTTGGACCTTCATCTGACAGTGTTTATCCACCTCATCAACCCTCATCTGTCAGTGTTGATGTCTTAACCTATGTTGGTTATATAGTTCTAGAACGCAAGGATTTCTTCTAAGGATCACACCCTTAACTGTTAGTGTGCGTCCTCATCCTTGGGATCACTTGGTGCTAAATCCTACTCTCATCTGAATAGACACTGAACATGATTAACTGAACTAAACTGGACTGAGTTTATTGAGTTCTATCGACTGACAGATTACTACTAAGATTATTGAATTACTAAGCTTTTTGAGATTACTGAGTTTAGAGAGTTTTCCTGAGTCACATGACTGACTTAATTCTACAAAATATGGATTGACTGAGGATATCATGAAAACATGACACTAGCTCTAGACACACAGCTAAATTATTACGTACAAGTACCCCTAGGACTCGATAGAAAGAAACTGACAAGGAATGACATTCTTGAATACATGACCAACATCAACAATCCATAATACAATAAGTTGGGGATTTCATTAAGTACATCGTTATCATAATCTTGTACATGGTAGGAATGCATATACTCAAATGACAAAATCTCATACTTTAACGTCATGAGCATTCCAATAAATATCTATATTGCACATCAATAGCATGGGAGTCATTTGAACATTCGGGTAAAATATGAATCTATCACGTACATCACAATTAATCTATGTTACATAATTTTTAGTCTCTTATGCATTTTATCAAGCACTTAAGTTGAATGAATTAAGGCATGACATAATCATCAAATTAACATATCATAACCAACTAAAATTCATGGTTTTCAACTCACATGCTAACATACTTTTATAAAAACACATAAAGATTCCAACTTGGGAATCATACAACAACAACCACAAGAACATAATCAACCCATAGCATGAATATCATAATCTATAGTTTAAAACTTAATTATTGGACTTCATGGATGAAAGGAATCCATCAATGAACTCTATGCAAACCTTAGTACATGATTCTACGAAGATTTACGGTCGAATTTTCTTAAATTTGAATCCCCAATTGAGAACCCTAACTTGTTCTTGAGAGAATTTTAAGAGAAGTGACTATATTTTGGTTGAATTAGGGGTATATCCCGTGTTATAAGATTATATAGGGGTGGGAAACACCCATTATTCCCTTAAAATAACTCAAAAATTGGGTGTTCACATCATTTAGGCCATAATATATATGGCACACAACTTATCGCGTATGCTAGGTTGTGTGTCGCACAACTTATGGCATAGGTTATGTTGGGTGTCGCACAACTTATGTCATAAGTTAAGTTGTGCATTGTACAACTTATGGTATAACCATTCCAGTAGCCTAAGGTGATTTGTTAGGCGATGCACTCTACTTTACAAAGCCATAACTTCTTGTTCGGTTGTTGGATTTTGGTAAAATTGGTATTGTTGGAAAGGTAGTTTGATTCTCTACAATTGTAACACCTCGATTTTCTGAACCAGAATGCTACATAGTTGTTATGACCCCGAAGGACAACAAGTTAACCCATGACTGATATCTGTACTTGTACACTGCATAATATACATGTAAAATACAAAAAACATAAATAATAGGCCATAAGGTTCAACTGAATAAAATATCTAACAAATCACAACATCCATATGGGGTAACAAATACCTAAAATGACTAAAGTCTAAAACAAATCTAAACTAAATCTAAACTAAATCTAAAAACCTCTAAATACTATATTAGTAAAGAGTTGAAGGAACATGTCTTCAACTAACTCCGTAAACTAAAAGATAGCCAAAGAACATAAATAAAGTCAAATCATATTGTCCTCGAATAAAGAGGACTCACTGCAACTCAGTGTACTGATATGTGACTACTACTGCTAATCTAGAACTCGTGGCTCTAAACCTATGGTGTAACATAAAAGAAAGCACCATAGCGTAAATGCGTCAGTACAACTGAAAGTACTGAGTATACGAGTGAGGTAGGCTATATGCAAAAGGGCTTACATGCATGAGCAGTGCTGACTGAATGACTAATATGAATGTGAGAGTGCAACCATGCATACATAGTAATTGAGATCGTGAATACGTGATATCTAGATCTGTATGCTAATACATGGTTTATTGATTTCTAATATGACTAATACTGGGATTTCTAATAACATGGATGACTGTGTCTGATAGTCCTAAATATGATGAAACTACCTGAGTTTTGTACTATAATTGAATTGACTATATCTGACATTCCTGGTATACTGAAATCTGAAGAACTATTTGAGTTCTTTTACTGAGACTGAGACTGAAACTATGAAAGGTAGTTGTTTAACCGACATGACCCAAATGTGCTATAATAGCTGAGCTGGGGTCCAATCTGTGCTTTGGTTGGAAGGGTATCAATACTGTGCCACTGGTAAGGACAACTGTGAGTAACCCTTATCTAGCAGGTTACTCTAATAAGAAAGGTGGGACCCTAGTCTGACAGGTCAAATCACCTCCTCAACCCTAATCTAATAGTTTAAGATGTCTCAACCTATGCTGGCTACTTAGTTCTGAAACACAAGGATGACTGCTAAAAATCACACCCTTATCTGGAAGGTAAGTTCCCATCCTTGGGTTCACTAGGTACTAACTTCTACTCCCATTTGAAGAGATTGAACATGATTTATTGACTGTACATAGACTGAGTAACTGAATTTTCTTGACTGACGAAATAGTACTATTATCTGAGAATTAACTGAGACCATGAGACTTCTGAGATTTCTTGAGTCACATGACTGTCTAAGTTCTATAGATCATGGCTTGACTGAGAGTATCATGATAACATGACATGGCTCTAGGCACACAACTATATTTTTAGGATACAAGTACCCCAGGACTCGATGGAAGGAAGCTGACACACATGACTGACTTGATCATAAGAATAGAGTCCAGAATTCACAATATCATAAGTACGGGATTTCATACTACATTTGGTTCTCAACATCTTATACATGGAAGGGGATGTGCACAACATGTATATAATCGTGTTGCTTCAATATCATACCCATTCTATACTACAACAATAACGTGGAGTTCATGTTGAGTCATAAAGAACAAAACATGGATTTGTCATTTAAGCACTATTAAGTCATAAAAAACATGGATTCTATCATTCTTGGTATTTTATCAAACGCCTTACATGCACAACTTTGGCCATAGGTGCACTTATCAATTTGACAATCTTAATCCATCCAAAATTTATGGGTTTCAACTAACCTATTCACATGCTTCATGAAAACACATCAAGATACAACCTTGAATCCAAACAACAATCATCAACATGAATATAGTCATAAAAAGACAAGAAAATCACAATTTATAATTTAAAACATGATTCTTGTGCTCCATGGATGAAAGGGACCCATGGATGAACACTACACATACCTTAGTGATTGAATCTTGAAAGAGATCTAATATTTCTTAAGGTTCCTGAAGAATTTCTTAGGCTTTCTCTTGAGGAGATGATCTTGAGAGGAAACCATAATCTTGTGGTTGAGAGTGTATGAGAGAGCTTTTTGAGATGTTTAACTAAAGAGAATGAAATATAATATGCTCCTTGAGGGTTATAAGTCATGGGAAGCGAAGGAAAAGACCAAAATACCCTTGCAAAAACGTCCTTCAATTGCTGAAAAAATAGCTGACGACATTCGTGACAAGTCATTAAGCTGGTGATAAGTCGTTACGAAATATCATCACAAAAAGATGAAATTTTGATTTTCTGGTTAAGGTTGACGACATTGGTGATAGGCTATCACGGGCGTGATGAATTATCACAAAATGTCATCACTAGGGGTGCAAATCTGCCAAAAGCTGATGACATTGGTGATAAGTTGTCATGCTTGTGATAGCTTATCACGAATGTCGTCACTCAGTTTCCCAGTTTAACATGCTGGAGTAAAATGGGCATAACTCCTTGCTCCAATATTGGATTTAGGCAAAATTGACATCGTTTGAAATCTAATTCAATTATCTATCTGTTGGTAGATCACAAACTCAGATATTCATAGCATAAAGAGAGATATGCTCATTTGAAATTGACTATACCAATATCCTTCTTAAGAATTCAATCAGTAACGAAATGTTTTGATTCGTCTATTAGTTAGGACACTTTTTAGGACTTAATATGCATCAACCTTGATCATATCACTACCGAAGAACTATTATTTATTACTCATGCATTCAAAGAATGATCCTAAAAATGTCTGAACTTTTAGGGTATTACAATATATCCCCCTTTGGAACATTCATCCTCGAATGAGAATCAACTTAGAGGGGATAAAAGACAAATTAAACATGAATGAACCTGAATAACTAAAATCTAATCTCATGACTGACATGATAAATATACTGAACTCATGTATATCTGATGCATGGATAACTGATACATAAATGCATAACTGAGTTATCTGATAAACTGAGTTTCTCAAGATGAGAATGCATAGCTGATGCATGATCTTATAACTGAACTGATACATGAATTCATGACTAAGTATGCAATGGTAATAGGTACCAAGTTTTATGATGGGAACATGAACATGAAACTGAATAATATTAAGGAGAACTATTACCTTGAGCTTGATCTAAATTGGCGGAGAAGAGGTGAGGTTACTTGGTACGCATATCTGCTTCTGCTTCCCAAGTAGCTCCCTCATGAGACTGATTTCACCAAAGAACCTTGACTAAAGGGACTTCTTTGATCCTCAAATGACGAGTCTGATAGTCTAAGATTTCAACTAAAATCTCCTCATAAAAGAGGTTGTTCTAAATGACAATGCTCTGAATAGGGACTACAACTGCTGGGTCACGTATGCACTTCTTGAGCAAAGAGACATGGAAGACTGGATGAACTGAGGCTAGATTTGAAGGCAATTTGAGCTCATAAGCCACCTTACCAAAGAGACTAAGAATCCTAAAGGGAACAACATATCAAGGACTGAGTTTCCCTTTCTTGCCGAGCCTCTTCACTTCCTTCTTTGGAGAGATCTTAAGATAGACGTAATTATTGACCTCGAATTCGAGATTCTTTCTACGGACATCTCTGAGAAGCCCGGAGTCTATCTCTGATCAACTGAACCATCTCTAAGGTGTCGAATAACAAGTCAGGACCTATGACTAAGGCCTCACTAACTTTGAACCAACCAATTAGAGATCTACATCTACTACCATAGAGAGATTCAAATGGAAAAAAGTGAATACTGGAATGACAGCTATTATTGTATGCAAACTCAATCAAAGGCAAGTGGTCATCCCAACTTCCCTTGAAATAAACAGCACACACCCTTAGCATATATTCAAGAGTCTGTATGGCCCTTTCTGTTTGACCATCCATCTGAGGATGAAACATTGTGCTGAGATGGGACTTGGGTACCAAGACCCTTTTAGAATGCTTTCCAGAAGTGAGATGTGAATTGGGTACTCTATCTGAGATGATAGATAATGGAACAACGTGTAATCTAAAAAACTCTCTGATATAGAGTTTGCCGTAATCCTCGGCTGAATAAGAAGTATAGACTAGAAGAAAATGAGCTGACTTGGTCATCCTATCTACAATGACCCAAACTAAATCATTCTGATGACGAGTTTGAGGTAAACCCATCATGAAGTCCATGTTCACTTATTCCCACTTCCAAGTAGGAATAGTGAACTCTTGCATAGTACCACTAGGCTTCTGATGCTCTATCTTAACCTGCTGACATGTAGAGCACTTAGCCATAAAATCTGCAACATCTCTCTTCATCCTACTCCACCAATAGATCTCCCACAAGTCACGGTATATCTTAGTGGCCCCTGGATGAATAGAGTATCGCGCACCATGTGCCTCTGCAAAAACCCGATGCCTCAAGTCATCCACATATGGAACACAGAGACAACCTTGACAATGAAGGACACCATCTCCCCCTTGGGAGAAAACCTCAACCTTTTGATCTCTGATTGACTCTTTTAGCTTGACAAGGCTAGGATCCCTGTCTTTCTTTTCTTTCACCTCTGAAAATAGAGATAACTCTGAACTACTCTGAACACATACACCACCCTCTAAAGAATTGACTAAGCCAACACCTAGTCTTTTAACTTGATGGATTTACTAAGCTATCTTCTTTTTTCTATCCTCTACATGAGAAACACTACCCATGGAGAGTCTACTGAGAGCATCGGCCATAATGTTAGCCTTGCTCGGAAGGTATAGGACACTCATATCATAATTCTTCAATAGATCTAACTATCTTCTCTGACAAGATTAAGATCTTTCTAGAAAAGGACATACTGAAGACTTATGATCAGTGAAGACATCTACATGAACTCTAGATAGATAATGCCTCCAAAATTTCAAGGCAAATAATATGGCTACTAACTCAAGATCATGAGTAGGATAATTCTTCTCATGGGGCTTTAACTATCTGAAGGCGTAGGCTATGACATTACTATGCTGCATGAGGAAACAACCTAGACCCACTCTAGATGTATTACAATACACTACGAACCCATCTAAACTATCTGGAACAGCTAGAACTGGAGCTAAGGTAAGTCGAGTCTTCAACTTCTGAAAACTCTTCTCGTAAGAATCTGACCACTGAAACTTGAACTTCTTTTGAGTCAATCTAGACATAGGGGATGAAATAGAATAAAATCCCTCAATAAACCATCTGTAATAGCCAGCCAAACCTAAGAAACTCCTTATATCTGATGGAGAGATAAGGCGAGGCTAGTTTCTTACCACTTCGGTCTTCTGAGAATCTACTCTAATGCCATCGCCGGAAATAATATGGCCAAGGAATGCTACTGGCCTTAGCCAAAACTTCCACTTACTGAACTTGGTGAATAACTGATGATCTCTGAGGGTCTGAAGAACAATTCTGAGATGGTCTGAATGATCACGCTCTATGCGGGAATAGACCAAGATATCATCTATGAAGACTATAAAGAATATGTCCAAGTACTGCTTGAACACACGATTCATCAAGTCCATGAAAGTGGCTGGAGCATTGGTAAGACCAAAGAGCATGACTAGAAATTTGAAGTGACCATACCGAGTATGGAAAGCTGTCTTTGAGATGTCACATTCTCTAACTCTAAGCTGATGATATCCTAATCTGAGGTCTATCTTGGAGGAATAACTGGCACCCTAAAGTTGGTCAAACAAGTCATCTATTCTAGGAAGTTTATACTTGTTCTTGACCGTAACTTTGTTGAACTAACAGTAATCAATACACATCCTGAGAGACCCATCTTTCTTATGCACGAATAAGACTGGTGCACCCCATGGGGATACGCTGAGCCTGATGAATCCCTTATCTAAGAGATCCTTCAATTTTTCTTTTAGTTCTCTGAGTTCTACTAGTGCCATTCTGTATGGTAGAATTAAAATAGGCTGAGTATTTGGAATAAGGTCAATGCCGAAGTCTATTTCCCTTTTGGGAGGAATACCTAGAAGATCTTCGAGAAACACATCTGAATACTCATTTACAACTGGGACTGATTCGAGACTGGGAGATTCAAAACCAGAGTCTTTAACATGAACGAGATGATAAACACATCCATTAGATATAATTTTCCTTGCTCGAAGGTAGGAAACAAGCTAACCCCTGAAAAATGCAGTATTACCTTTTCACTCTAGGACAAACTCATTTGGGAACAAAAACTGATGGGAACAAAAACTGAACTATCATGTTTCTGTAGTTGACTGTGGCATAGCAAAAATGAAGCCAATCCATGCTGAGAATGACATCAAAATTAGTCATATCTAACTCGACCAAATCTGTTGACGTGGCTTTCTGAAATATCATAACTGGGCAGTTCCTGTCTACCCACTGAGCTATGATGGTTTTACCCACTGGGGTAGAAACTAAAAAAGGGCTCTGCTAAAATGTTGGGACTGATTCCAAGATTGCCTTCTATATAAGAAGTAACAAAAGACAAAGATGCACCTGGATCTAGCAAAGCATAAACATAAACATAGAAAACCTGCAACGTACTAATAATGAAAGCAGGAGAATTTTCCTAATCCTGTCGGGTCTGAAGAGCATAGAGTCTGTTTGGGCACTGCCCACTAGTAGCACTAAAAGCGGTACCCTACTGGTTCAGGCGACCGGATTGAGCTGTGGAATAATTTTGCTGACCCTGAGGACCTAGCTGAGGACAGTCTCTAACTCTGTGGCCTGGCTTTCCACAACCAAAACAAATGCCACTACCCGCTCTACACACACCCTGATGGTGCTTACTGCAAGTATGACACTGAGGATAAGTGTGGCCACTGCTAACACTGCCCTGAGATTTAGAGCCTGGGGCTCTATCTCTATTACCGTCTCTGAATTTTGGCATTGGGGCACTGGTGAAGGAAGGGGCTGGAACTACTGACTTAGGATAAAACTGCAAATGATTTTCTCCTTCTGCTTTGGGTTGAGCTAAACTGAAATTGCCTAATCTTGATCTCTTGTTCTGCCTCTTCCTAGTTCTAACCTTCTTCTCCTCTATTTGCTGAGCATGGGTTATGATCTTGGCTAAAGTCATATCATTGTTCAGCATCGCAGACCTACACTCATTTACCATGCTACCATTCACCCTTAACATGTACTTGTTCATCTTAGCCTTGTTGTTTGCAACCACATGAGGGGCATATCTGGCTAACTGAGTAAATCTGAGAGAGTACTCTTTAACTGTCATATTTCCCTGCTTGAGGTTGATGAACTCTAGAACTTTTGCCTCCCTTAGCTCTTGGGGAAAGAATTTGTCTAAGAAAACCATGACAAATTTCTCCCACTCTATAGGACCTGCATTCTCTAACCTCTCAAACTTTAACTATTTGCACCAAGTGTGAGAAACATCCTATAATTGGTATGCGGTTAACTCGACACTCTGATAAGAAGTAACTCCTATGATATCTATGACCTTCTGGACTTGGTCAATGAATTCTGGAGGGTCTTTATCAAACTTAAACCCAAAGAAATACAGAGGGTTCATCCGGGTGAAATCTCAAATCCTAGCTGTGGCTGAGTTGGATACTGGATTGGCTGGAATAACTGGTGGCTGTTTATTTTGGCAGCCACGGACTGAGCAAGTGTGGTGAATTCGGCTCTAAACTCCGCATGAGAAACATGTTCGCCTAAAGGATCTTCGGGCTGAGGAGCTGGTTGGTTTCTTCTCTTTGGAGGTATATTCTAAAATAAGAGAAGAACGAATTAGACTGAGAGTTTAACTTGAGATTATGCTCACTAGCACGACATAAATACTGCAAGAAGGGAAACTGTTCCTAAAACATCTCATAGCCTCTTGCACATAAATATGGTGCACAACACACCCATGTACAAAACTCTACTAGATGCGGCTTTCAGACTTCCTAGGACTCTATTAAACCTTAGGCTCTGATACCAAGTTTTAATACCCGATTTTCTGAACTAGAATACTACATGGTGCTTATGACCCCAAAGGACCATAAGCTAACCCATGACTTATATCTGTACCTGTACACTGCATAATATACATGTAAAATGCGAAAAAAATGAAAATAGGCCATAAGGTTTAATTGAATAAAATATCTGACAAATCATAACATCCATATGGGGTAACAAATACCCAAAACAACTGAAGTCTTAAACAAACATGAACTAAATCTAAACTAAATCTAAAAGCCTCTAAATACTGTCTGAGCAAGGATTTGAAGGAACATATCTCCAACTAACTCCATAAACGGAAAGATAACCAAAGGAAATAAATGAAGTCAAATCATATCATCCTCAAATAAAGAAGACTTACTGCAACTCTGTGTACTGAAATGCGACTGCTACTGCTGATCTGGAACTCGTGGCTCTGAACCTATGGTGTAACATAAAAGAAAGCACCATAGCGCAAATGCGTCAGTACAACTGAAAGTACTGAGTATAC
Source organism: Capsicum annuum (assembly GCF_002878395.1). Lineage (NCBI taxonomy): Eukaryota > Viridiplantae > Streptophyta > Magnoliopsida > Solanales > Solanaceae > Capsicum > Capsicum annuum. The sequence continues at coordinate 102,716,622 of NC_061122.1, read as the reverse complement.
GAGTGAGGTAGCCTATATGCAAAAGGGCTTATATGCATGAGCAGTGCTGACTGAATGGCTAATATGAATGTGAGAGTGCAAACATGCGTACATAGTAATTGAGATCATCAATATGTGATATTTAGATCTGTATGCTAATACATAGTTTATTGATATCTAACATAACTAATACTGGGATTTTTGATAACATAGATAACTGTGTCTAACAGTTCTAAATCTGATGGAACTACCTGAGTTTCGTATTGTAATTGAATTAACTATATCTGACAGTCCTGGTATACTAAAATCTGAAGAACTACCTAAGTTATTTTACTGAGACTAAGACTAAAACTGTGGGAGGTAGTTCTTTAACCGACATGCCCCAAATGTGCTATAATAGCTGAGCTGGGGTCCAATTTATGCCCTGATTAGAAGGGTGTCAATACCGCGTCACTGGTAAGGACAGGTGTGAGTGACCGTTATCTAGAAGGTTACTCTAATGAGAATAGTGGGACCCTGGTCTGACAGTTCAAATCACCTCATCAACCCTAATTTGATAGGTTAAGATATCTCAACCTACGTTGCCAACGTAGTTTTGGAACACAAGGATAACTGCTAAGAATCACACCCTTATCTGGCAGGTGAGTTCCCATCCTTGGGTTCACTCTATGCTAACTTCTACTCCCATCTGAAGAGATTGAACATGATTAACTGGCTGTACATAGGCTGAGTAACTGACTTCTGTTGACTAACAGAATAGTACTATTATCTGAGAATTAACTGAGATTATGAGATTTCTGAGATTTCCTGAGTCACATAACTGTCTGAGTTCTATAGATCATGGCTTTACTGAGAGTATCATGATAACATGACATGGCCCTAGGCGCACAACTATATTTTTTGGGTACAAGTGCCCAGAGGACTCGATGAAAGGAAACTGACACACATGACTGACTTCATCATAAGAATAGAGTCCCCAGTTCACAATATCATAAGTAGGGGATTTCATACTACACTTGGTTCTCAACATCTTATACATGGAAGGATGCGCACAACATGTATATACTCGTGTTGATTCAATATCATGCTCATTCCATATCATAACAATAACACACAACAATAACGTGGAGTTCAGGTGAAGTCATAAAGAATAGAACATGGGCTTGTTATTTAAGCACTATTAAGTCATAAAAAACATGGATTCTATCATTCTTGGCATTTTATCAAACACCTTACACGCACAACTTTGGGCATAGGTGTACTTATCAATTTGACAATCTTAATCCATCCAAAATTTATGGGTTTCAAATAACCTATTCACATGCTTCATGAAAACACATCAAGATACAACCTTGAATCCAAACAACAATCATCAACATGAATATAGGCATAACACGACAAGGAAATCACAATTTATAATTTAAAACATAATTCTTGAGCTCCATGGATGAAAGGACCCATGGATGAACACTACGCATACCTTAGTGATTGAATCTTGAAAGACATCTAATATTTCTGAAGGTTCTTCAAGAATTCCTTAGGCTTGCTCTTAAGGAGATGATCTTAAGAGGAAACCTTAATCTTGTGGTTGAGAGTGTATTAGAGAGCTTTTTGAGATGTTTAACTAAAGAGAATGGAAGATAATACACTCCTTGAGGGTTATAAGTCATGTGAAGTGAAGGAAAATACCAAAATACCCTTGCAAAAACATCCCTCAATTGCTGAAAAAAATAGCTGACGACATTCGTGACAAGTCGTCAAGCTGGTGATAAGTCATCATGAAATGTCATCACAAAAAGGTTAAATTTTGATTTTCTGGTTAAGGTTGACGACATTGGTGATAAGCCATCACGGGTGTGATGACTTATCACAAAATGTCGTCACTGGGGGTGGAAATTTTCCCAGGGTTGATGATATTAGTGATAAGTCATCACACTTGTGACAGCTTATCACGAATGTCGTCACTCAGTTTCCCAGCATGATATGCTGGAGTAAAATAGGTATAACTCCTTGCTCTGATATTAGATTTAGGCAAAATTGATATCGTTTGAAATCTAATTTAATTATCTATCTGTTTGTGGATCACAAACTCAGATATTCATAGCATAAAGAGAGATATGCTTGTTTGAAGCTGACTATACCAATATCCTTCTCAAGAATTCAATCGGTAAGGAAATGTTTTGATTCATCTATTAGTTAGGACACTTTTGAGGACTTAATATGCATCAAATTTGATCATATCACTATCGAAGAACTAAAATTTATTACTCATGAGTTTGAAGCATGATCCTAAAAATGTCTGAACTTTTAGGGTATTACAATAATTTAGTGGGTCTAAATATGCCAAAATTCGACATACATAAAGTTATGTTTGTTCAAAGATGACTCTTGAGAAATCAAACACTAAAACTTGATGGATTCAAAATCTCTTAGCTTGCCTTACTCTATGTGACTCTTATGAATACGCTTAACACATCATAAGCTTTCTTCTCACTAGAATACTCATTGTAAGTCATGTACTTAAATATGAATCACAGGATAGGAGGTTTGATACATAGGAACAATGGTTTATTTTCTAGCTTAGAAATATACGGAGTATTATAAAGAGAGTACTCGTGGATCAAACAACACAGATTTCTCTATAAATTCTAGCATTCAAGATCAAGTTAATAAAGATTCAAGAATAAGCTCAAAGGACCTCGAATTTAAGTACAAGTTGAGACCAAGTTCATCAAATCCACAAATCAAGATCCAGTTCATCAAGATTCACGATCAAGAATAGAAGATCAAGCTCGAAGCCCTTGAATTTATATGTGAAAAGGTGAATCAAAGAATTCATAGAGATCGTAACACTCATATATTGAAATCAATAAAATAATTGTTGTAATATTTTCTTGTCTCGATAATTATTTTTTCAACTCAAATTTTATTGTCTACAAATTCTGAAATGCCAGTTGGATCAAATCTGTCCTTCACCTCTTCACTCATAAATTAAAACTGCAAATGTTTAGTCGCAAGATCATAGATAGAAGATCTTTAGTTATTTCAAGACTCATCTTGGAGTTTCATCAAGCCTACACTCTGACAAGCTTTGATGTATGGGGCATTTGTAGACTTTAAAATTTTGTGGACTCTACAAATAGAATTTAATTTTTATTAAAGTTCTAAAGACTACTTTACCCTAATCCTAGATTGAAGGCTACTCTACCCTAAACTCTAACTCACGCTTATATAAAGGATAACATATTATATTAAAAGACTATATCCAATAGTCCACATATCATGGAATATTCACAGAGAGATCATTCTATATCTGATAAATACACTACTAATGGCCCTCGAATCATAGAGAAAATCTAAAGAGAAGAATCAAGGGAGAAACAGAAATGTACCCATATTTTTTATCAATAAAAACTATTGTTTCTTCATATTTTTATTTGCGGATGAAGTTCATTTTTCATGGATTAAAATTTGTTGCAAACAATTACTTTTTGTGCATTAATCATTATAATAGATGGAGATTATTGACTATTTTTTACGCAGTACCCAATGGTTAATGGACAAAAATAGAACTCAAAGTAAGCTAAATTAATCCTCTAACTTCTTGTGAAAATTGTTGATGCAAGGAATCTTCTACCCAAGGATGGACAAGGAAGATCAAGTCCATATATTGTTGTGGAAATTATTGATGCAAGGAATCCTCCACTGTATTGTGTATTTTATTTGGATTGGGTTCAATCAGTATGAGTTTTATTTTCTTAAAATGGGTTAATTTAGTGAAATTGGGGTGTTATGTTAAATGAAGGATATATATGAAAACTTTTTTAATGATGAGGCAAGTATGATCCAATAGTATGACGGCAGAGGCAAATATGACCCAATAGTATAACAAAGAATAAAATTGACCAACTTTTTAAAGTAGAAGGGTAAATTTGACTCTTTTCCCTTAAAAAAATAATGATGACTTTTAATTCTTGCGACTTTAAACTAACAATATGTAGGATGTATTAAAATGTAATCTTGTGGTCTTAAATATGTATGTTGATAGTTTAAATTAAAGAGTTGTCAATGAGAAAAGATGACTTTTTTTACAAAAAATGGACTGAAAATGAAAGTAAGTAAAATAAATAAAAAACAGAGGGAGTATAATTTTTTGGCCTTTTGGCCATTTCAAAAGGAAAAAAACTTTTTGTTCGTCTTTTTTTATATACTTTTATTGGTAAACGCATGATACACGTATCTTCAATTAGTTATATTAAAAGTTTGAAGATTCTTAAAAAAAATGATTTAAACTTTTTTTCATTCATTAAAACACTTGGTAATAGACAATATTATTTTTTCACCTTTCCTCCAATTAATTAATATATGAAAGAAATATTTTGATTACCATTTGTTGGCTAAAGTGTGAAGAAAAAAAAAGGTTTTCTACTAAATATTTTTGTAACTAATTGCCGGCTAAAGGGAGAAGAAAAAGAAAAGGTTTTCTATAGCTTAGGGTTAATATTTGTCAGCTAAATACTTTTCTCCTTAAAAAAATTGACTTTAATCTTTAAACTTATCTTGTTATATGTTCGGAATTCATCCGACATTGGAAATATTGTATTTGGTTTGGTTAGGTGTAGGGGTGATCTCCCATTCACGTGGGACTTGAGATACTCATCACGAACAGGCCCTGATTCGGGTCATGATAGTTTTGTATTTCCCTTTGATAAGTAGAATCAACAATCTTCAAATCGAAAGGCATTATCTTATAGCAATAAATACCTTTGAACATACGAAATCCAGTGAGCTCTTCATCATTTTGTGACATGCGGATTTAGTTATAGCCGAATAAACTATCTATAAAGGACATCGCCTCATAATCAATGGTATCAATCATCATATCTTGAATAAGGATTAGAAAATCATCCTTAGAATAGGCGTTGTTGAGATTCCTAAAGTCGTTAAAAACTCAAATTTGTCCATTCTTCTTCCTCACAGGAATAATACTCAAAATCCATATGGGGTATTCAACTTTATGAATAAATCAAGCTTCAATGAGTTTGTTAATCTCATTTTAAATCGCTGAAACTAATTCTAGCCTAAAGCATTTTTGGATTTGTTTAATAAGGAGAGCACAATTCTTGACCATCAACTGATGGACTACTACTTTTGGATCTAAACCAGATATATCCTTATAACTCCAAGCAAAAACATATTTATATTCTTCGAGCATGTTCATATATATATATATATATATATATATATATATATATATTTGAGAATCATGAATCATTAAGTCTTTCATTTTTAATGAGTAAAGAAATATGAAAATTTCTGAAATAAAATATTGCTTTATGAACATTAACATGTTTTCGTTTGTTTTTTGCTAGAAACATATTTTTCATTAACAAAATGATAATAACTGTGAAGTTGTGAATTCTTTTAAATAATTTATGATTTAAATAGGTATCTAAATTAGGATTTATATTATTCTTGTCTTAATTAGTCTCTAAATTTTCTTTAACAAATTTTGTCTTCTACGATAACTTGTGATATAAGTTGTCGCATTGAGTGGTTCAACCATCCTTATTGTTTCTTGGTTCCTATTTCAGAGATAGTTAAATGGGGACAAACTTTAATCACTCCAAGTGGATGTTCTGGATGTCGAGCAAAGAAACAAAGTGAAAAAACAAGTCGTTGAAGGGCATGCTCGAGGTAATGAGATCATACATAATGGTGTCCCAAGTGCTACACAAAACCTGTACAGAATGAAAAGTCTATATGAAGGAAAAAAGAGAAGACACTTAAGGAGTTCAAGTTTTTTAATATGTCCCCTAGTATTACAGTTGTTAATTTTATTCATTTGTTTGAATTAAAATATGTACAGCTGAAAAACTATATAGAAATCTCAAATTGGAAAGCTTTAGGAATTTTAGCAGATTCTCTTTGTGATCCTTGGAGTGAGAAATTAACTAAAGTTTATCACAGGATTTGGCATATCAAGCCTTTTTGGGTGTATATATGTCATCTTGAATATTTGTAGAATGATTCTCATCTTTTAATTAGCTTGTAACATGATTTTGTTTATTAACTTTATTTTATAAATATATTAAGTTATTTCTCTCTTTTTTATATGAATTCATTTATTTAACTTTACTAAGGCTTTATTCAAAACTATCACTCAAATACACATTAAGACATTAACTTCTAATTTTGGTTAAATATTTAGTTCATAAATGATGACCGGACTTTTACGTGTCCTTTTAATTTTACACTAAACATGAAATCTTTATGTGAATTGATTTACTTAAATGTGTAATTTACATGCATATTTGATAAAATACTTGCATGATTGTCTCTTAATAACAGACATGACATCAAAAAGTATAATTGTTAACTTAAAAAGGGAGAAAAACTAAATGGTGACAATTATGACATTTGAAGTCATAAAATATGGTATGTACAGAAAGAGAAAAATGCTCTTGAAGATATTAATCATGTCTTATGTCAATAAAAAGAGGGTAATACTGCACAACAAAAAAGTGACCTTGAAGCTTATGAGGCTTAAAAAGGATGATTTTATTGCACGTAGAATCATTGTTAGTTCTATGGTTGATGACCTCATTCATGAGTGTGAGGAATTTTCTACTGCTCATGCCATCTAGTCACACTTGCAAGGAACATATGGGGGTACTTCTATCACCTGCATCTGATAGTTACCTATGAAGTTTGATACTTATAAGAAAAGTTACGATTAAAACATCAAACAACACCTTAGGATGATGTCAAATATGATAGCTCAACTCAAAAATGTTGGTCATGTTATCTCAGATGAGAATCATGTTCAGGCACTGATCTGGTCTCTTTTCAATATTTGAGAACATTTGAAGGTTAATTTAACCCATAATAATATCATTAATTTTTTTCTTATATTTTCCATCCTGTTGAACTTAAAGATGAGTGGCTTAGTGCTTCTAAAGTTGCTTCTAATGCCTTTATGGAAGAATCAAGTGGTTAGAAGTCATTAGGCTTCAAGCACAAAAAGAATTAAAAAAAGAATGGGTTGGTAAGGAGATCGAAAAAGGACCCTATGAGAAGAAGAGCAAGTCAAATTTCAAGAAGAAAAACAAATTTTTCAAGAGGAGAGATAAGAGCAAGATGAAGTGCTACAAATGCCAAGTTCTAGGAAATTTTTCTTGTGATTTTCTTGATCAAAAAATGGTACTATTTCTAAATGCATCTCTAAGTGATACATATATTTCAAGGACTATTTTATTAACTGAATCTTATCCTATGTAGATTGTCGACTCTGGAGCCACCGACCATGTAAGTCGAGTTCAAGAAGCATTTTTGGAGTTCTATCGAGTTTCACCTAGATCAAGGTGGATTTATGTAGGAAATAATGCAAGAAGAGAAATCAAATGTATTGACACTTTCAAAATAGACTTGCATGAAGGTCGATCTTTGATATTACATAACGTCCATTATACTTTGAAAATTTAACGAAACTTAGTATCTGTGTCTGTTCTTTTAAATATTGGTGTTGATTTATTTTTTAGTCGTAATGGTGTAAGAATAACTCTTGATAATATTTTTTAATTATTTCAGACCTCGTTATAATCACTTTATTATTTTTTATTATAATCCTTCAACTTATGACTATTAGGTTGACTATTGTGTAATATCATGTTATTCTAGTAATAATGTTATTGATATACTTACATAGCATGCTATATTGGGTCACATAGGGAAAGATTGGATGAACATATTTGCAAAGGAAGGACATCTAGGTTTTTTCTCAAAAATTAATATGCCAACTTGTGAAAATTATCTTGCTAGAAAGATTACACGTAAACCTTTTGAGAAGACTAAAGGAGTTGAATTCTCACTGCAATTAATCCATTCTGATAACTGTGGTCTAATAAATGTGAGGGAACAGTATGGTGCTTTAAATTTCATTACATTTATTGATGATTTCACGCGCTTTGATTATGTCTATTTGATATTTTATAAATCTAAAGCACTTGAATACTTCAAAAGATAAATGAATGAAGTTGAGAATCAATTAGATAAAAGTATAAAGGCTTTAAGAATTAATAGAGGTTATGCATATTTGACAAAACAGTTTGAAGAACTATGCATTGAAAAAGGCATTAACAGAAATTAACTATTCCTTATACACCTCAACAAAATAGTGTAGCTGAAAGAAGAAATAAAACATTATTGGATATGACAAGGTCAATGATGACACAAACAAATTTACTAATCTTTTTTTGGGGGAGATGCGTTATTAACCGAGGCCTACATAATGAATAAAGTGTCTTCTAAATCAGTATCTTCTACTCCTTATGAACTATGAATTGATGATAAATCAAATTTCAGTGATCTAATACCTTGGGGTCGTGTTGCATATATTAAAGATTGTTTTCGTGAGCTTGAAAAAGTAAATCCAAAAGAAATGAAATATATCTTTATAAGATACTCAGTTGACCCCAAAGGATATGTGTTCATTAGTGAATTGGAGGATAGAAGCACTACTAAAATTGAATCATGAGATATCAAATTTCTAGAAAATAATTTTTCCAAAAAAGATGAAATAAAGGAATATGAGCCTCTTATACAAAATGCTGAATTCAGATGATCAAATAATGTCGTCTGACATGCTTGGTAATTAAATAGATCAAGAAATAGTTCCTAGTCCAAGTAGGTGTTTTGAATCCCAAAATTCTATAGAGGAATTTGAACTTTAATTACATAAGAGTATCAGAGAAGGTGTACCTAATGGATATTATAAAATTGAGAATTATGTTTCTTTGATATCTCTCGCAAAACTGGATGAACCTAATTTTGTGACCGAGGATTTATTGAGCCCTAAAAATGACACAAGGATATAAACGATGAAAGAAAAATTAGAGTCCAGGAAAATCAATAAAGTCTGAAATCTGGTTGACCTTCCTTCTAGCTGAAGAGCTATTGAAAACAAATGGATTCTCAAATTTAAACGCAAATCAAATAGGTAAATAGAAAGGCACAAATCACGATTAGTGGCAAAAAGGTTTTACTTAAGAAGCTGAAATAGATTATGAGGAAACTTTTTCACCAGTTGTAAAATTTACCTCAATTCGTTTACTTTTTGCTATTTTTTCATGTTTGAATATAAAATTACACCAAATGGATGTGAATTCCTCATTTCTTAATAGAGAACTAAACGAGAAAATCTTCATGGAACAACCTATAGGTTTTGTTGTTAAAGGCCCAAAAAAATTTTTGTAAATTAAATAGATTAATATATGACCTAAAGCAGTCTTCAAGGCAGTGATACCTGAGATTTTCTACGAAAGTGATTTCATTTGATTTCAACATAATCGATAAACACCATTGTATCTATGTGTGAAAATTCTCATAGAATGTTTGTGATTCTTTTGCTTTACGTGGATCATATTTTATTAGCTGAAAATAATTTGCAGTATGTGAAAACTACTAAGTCATCGCTTTCAAAGTCATTTGACATGAAAGAAATGAGTGAAGCAGACTATATATTAGGTGTTAAAATCCAAAGAGATCATTCCAAGTTGAGTCTTTCTCAAGAAACATACATAAAGAAAATTTTGGAATACTTTCGAATGAATAGTTATAAATCCATGGATACTCCTATAGAAAGAGGTGAAACTTTAATCCTTGAAATGTTTCTAAAGACTAAAAAAGAAAAGGAAGATGTATCTCGAGTACCCTTTACTAGTACTATTGGGAGTTTGATGTACACTATGATCTGTACTCGCCCATATATTTGTTATGTCGTAGGTCTGGTTAGAAGGTATTAGTCAAATCCTAAAAGAGACCACTGGAAAGAAGTAAAGAGAATTTTTTGATACATGAAGGAAACTATAGATTATTTACAAAGTTATAATGGATTTGACTTATTCATAAAAAGTTATATAGATGTTGATTGGGCTGGTGATAGGTATAATAGAAAATCAACCTTCGATTATACTTTCTTACTAAATGGTGGTGCAATTTCATGAAAAAGTAAGAAAAAAAATTTCACACCGCTGTTAACTATGAAATCTGAATTTGTGGCTTGTGCATTTGCAGCACAAGAAATTAGTTGGTTGAAAAGGATTTTTAAGCATTTGAACATTGCAAAAAATTCTAAGGGTTTCATGATTTTACATTGTGATAGTCAAGCGGCTATCACATATACGAAGGATTCTAAGTATCACAGCAAAACCAAAAACATTGACATCAAGTATAACTTTGTGAGAGACATAGTAGCAAGTGGAGAAATAAATTTACAATACATTCTTACACAAAAATGATAGTTGATCCCTTTACAAAGGCGATATCTAGAGACTTATTTGAGAACCATGTTATAGATCTAGATTTGCCTAGGATATGATTATATTTCTATATGTAAAATGAATTAATTGTTATAATGTTCTTATCAATATAAGAGTCTTGAATTTATGTTCATATCTCATATGCATATTATAAAATGTTTTATTGATGAAGTGTGTCGAGTAAGTTACGAGATTGGTTCTCTCACATGAGCAATTACCTCTTACGTCGAGAAACATGAAGAGACGAATTCCACCATTAGATTATGACTTATTTTGTAAATCTAAATCCGAGTTTATATAAGAAGATAAATTTGAGAATCATTAAAGAAGCAAAGTCAGGTTAGACTTGTCTAAACCAAGATTTGTACGATGTTGAAATGGATAAAAGAATAAGACATAAACACACACCCATACAGGGTGAAAAAATTGTAGCACATGTTTCATACCACGTGGTCTAAGAGATCAATGGGTTCATGGAAGAATGAATCCCTACTTCTTCATTATGTGAGACCCTAAAGGTTATGTTAACTTTTTATTGAAATACCCTTAGACCTTTGACAGTTTCTTGAAGTTTTGATTGGTGTTTATACTTTAGCATGTTACTAATAGTGATGAATAATTTGATAATGTAATGCATGTCTAGGAAAGCAGTTGATTTGAAATAGATAGATCCAAGTAGAAAGGAAAGATGATTAAAATGAATAATTTAACTTATCTACATAAGCCGGCTATTACACTAACCATATAGATATTGAGTGTAATTATGTATAGAAAGTTAAGCATGAACTAGATTTCACCTCTTTAGAGGATGAGGGATGAGATAACTAACTACAGAAGTAGTAAATAATGCCTGGGGTATTGTGAGTAAGAATATACTCATATTAGTAATGAATTCTTTACTTATGTGATTGAATTCCTACGTATAGCTTGTAAAACCTCATAGGTAAAGCTCTTGATGCTTACAGGTCACACAAAATATTTATTGTATGAATTGGGTGTTTAGTTGATGTTGTACTGGCTCGGGTATTATCCACCATGTGCAAAGTGGTAGATGTTAGATTTCATATGTTATGGGTTTCCCATGTGCACCGAACTGATCCGATTCAACCCATTACTTATTTTAAAAGAATATAAGATTAAGATATAATCTCAGTTTAAATTTTTGGGGGAACGGTTAACAAACTGATGAAAATACTTCAAAAGCCCCTTTAAAAGTTTGGTTCTTTTTCATCAGAAAAAAATTGACGAAAATTATGAAGCCATAAAAATTACATTAGCACACTCAAGAAAAAAGACAATTAGTTTGTGAGAAGGAACTACATATCAAGAGGGATGAAGTTGATTTGCAGTGATTTCTTTCGGTAGCAAAATCAATAATTTTTGTTGTAACTTCAATGTAAACTATCCATATCATTTTTGCTAGATTTACTATCACTTCTAAAGTCTAAACTAGAAAGGAGTTCTTAGTGCAAACTTTTTTTATAGTGATTTCAAGGTAAGATTTACAAAGTAATGGTTAGACCAATTATGTTGTATTAATGATCAAAAGGTCGCATGTTTGAAGGATAAAAGTAGCAGAAGTGAGGACACTATGCTGGATGTGTGGGCATATTATGAGAGATAGGATTAAAAATAAGGATATTTCAAAGAAAGTGAGAGTGACTCCTGTGATGGTTCAAGGTGAGGGACGAAATTGCGATGAATTAGATATGTGAAGAGAAGATGTTTAGATGCTCTATCCACCTACCAAATATTGTGTAAGTTATACATGTAATGATCTAAAATGCCTTCATTTTGACAAAAATGTAGAATCCTGAGAATAAAAAAAACTCTCCACTAAAAATAAAGTGCCTTCAGAATTAAAAAATAAGTATACTATATATTATAATAGTAAAACAAAATGTCAACATGATGACGTGATATCTCTCAGAGCTCGAGAATTGGATTTATCTTTTTTTTTGTGGTTTTTCTGGGCCTTTTTCCTCCTAATTTCATTTTTAACTTATTCTTAAAAATCCAAATTTAAATGTCGCTCAATAATTAGAACCCGATTATATGAATTTGTAACTGTAGAATTTATATCATGAAAATTTGTACTGGTTACTAATGGTAATTGTCATCACAGGCTAATTGTTTGACATTCCCAAGCTAACAGTCTCTCAAATTAAAAGCTATATTGTTCATGACCGTTTTATTATTTGTGTAATTTTAAATTCCAATAGTATATGACGTGCATTAATATCTCATAATTATAGTTCTAATTAATTGTTATGCCTCTTAATATTCTTTTTATGCAATACCTATCTATCTATCTCTCTCTCTATATATATATATATATATATAGTGTTGTCCTAGGTCCGCACCCCCCTCCAAATGGTATCAGAGACCAGTTATTTAAAAAAAAATACAGCAGTAGTAGATATGTTTGAATACAGATTAAACTAATTATGAGAAGATCATTTAGAAACAGAGAAGCTTTTAGAAAAATTAAAGAATCTTTAATTAGTAATTATTCAGAATATATAAGTCTAAATAAAACAAAAGAAAATCCACAAAGATTAGTCTACCTAATTATCTTAATATCTAGTATTGAAGCAAAATTAATAATCCATTTAAAATCCAGAAGGATGAGACACATACCACCTAATTATGATAAAATTAGATTTAGATATCCACCAAGATATTATAAAATATGATTTGAATGAATAAAATACAAAAATACAAAGAATTAAAACAAATTATTTCTGAAAAACGTAAAGAATTAAAAATAAGAATAGAAAGACTACATTATAATATATTTGCTGGAGTTAGTAAAAACTCAATAAATACACAAAAAGATGAAATATCAAAATTAGAATCACAAATAGATAGTTTAGAATATATATATCAACATGAATTATTCACAATAAAATAAACAAAGAAGAATTTATAATAGATGAAAAAATATATGAAAATCACAAAGGATTAAAAATAAAAATAGTATTTTCTAATCTAGGAAGAAGATATAAGAAAATAGGTGAACATTTATATCCAATGTTAGAAAAAGAAGAATTAAAATTAGAAGATAAATTGACAGCAATGGTAAGAATAGAAAGAGAAAATGAAGAAATAGATAGGAAAAAGGAAATAGAAAAAATTAAACAACAAACTACAGAAGAAATATGAAAAATAGAAGAAACTAAAAATAGTAGGATTGCTGAATTAGAAAAAGAACTACAAATGTTAAAAGATTTGTATGAACAAAGACAAAAGGAAAAAGAAGAAAAAGATAGAGAATTAAAATTACTAAACGAGATAAATCAATTTAAGGAAAAATTAGAAATAAAAAACAAAGATTAGAAATAAATAATATAGACGTTGAAGAGACAGATAATTATAATTCAGAAGATAGTGAAACATATACAGAAATATTACCAAATACAAAAAATTTAGAAACCAATGAAAAACAAGAAGTAATTAATGAAGAAAACTAAGAAAAAACCAACACAGAAATAAATACTCTTGATAAAAAAGAAGATGAAAATATAATACCTAGAACATCAGAAATAAGAAAACCTACATATTATAAGAATAAGTTTAAAAAATATAATGAATATGACAAATGGACACGAAAATAGATAGTTAATAAAAATTATAACTTTTTAGACCTAGACTGTGTAATAGATACAGAAAAAACAATACAATTATGGATAGGATATATGACAAAACAATTATTAGATAATAATATAAACATAACAGATGCACCAAAATATATAGAAAGAACACTAATAGGATCAGTAAAATTATAGTTTACAAATCTAGCTGAAAATAGCAAGAAGGTATTAATAACTAATAAACCTATAGAAGGAACATCATCAACAACAACTAAGCTAACACCTATAGAATTATTAAAAAAATATGAAATAGCTATAAAAGATGAATTTGGTAGTATGAGAACAATAGAAGAAGAACAAGATGAAGAAAAAAATACAAATAGGAATTTAATGTTAAAATTAGGAATATGTAATATGTGTTATATAGATGAATATACTTGCGCATTTAAAGAGTATTATTATAAAGGAGCATATAGTATAGAAGAAAGTAAAGAAATAAGAAAATTATACTTTAATAAATTACCTGAACCATTTAGTTCAAAGATAATAAAAAGTTGGGAAGAAGCAAAAATAGTAGATACGCTAGGAGCAAGAATAAAATTTTTACAACAATGGTATAGAAACTTATGTGAAAAATATAGAGAAGAATTAAAAATGAAAAAAACATTGATAAGAAATTTAGCATGTTGCAAAAATAAAATAGCACCCCAATTTGGATGTGAAGAAAGATATTATAAGAAAAGAAAAAGACAAAAGAAATATAAGAAATATAACAAATCAAAATATAAATACAACAAACCAAGAAAAAGATATTATGTAAAAAATTATAAATACAAAAGACCATATAGAAAGAAGAAATCTATAAAAAATTGTACTTGTTATAATTGTGGAAAGTTAGGCCATTTAGCTAGAGATTATAAATTACCTAAAAATCCAAAAAATAAACAAATATCAGAAATAAAAATAGATAATACAGAATATATTCAGATAGATTATATAGATTATGAATTAGAAAGTGAGGATAGTATCTATGAAATTTCAGAAAACGAAGCAGATAATGAAATAGATAGTGAAATAGATGAATCAAATGACTGAAGAAGATATAAAAATAATAACAAAGGAAGAATATTTAAATCATGAAGGAACAAAAAAAAAAAAAATTTGACAGTAACATATTTGATGAAATAAAAAGAAAAGAATTAGATTTAAGTGTAGAAAAAATATTTAAAATACCAACAATAAAAAATATTTTTACTAGGAAAAAGGACGAATATTATGTAGTATGCCAAAAGGAACATGTAATAGAATGTAGATATGCAAAAGGCAAAGCTAGTATACCACTAGTAACAAAAAGAATAATTAATCAAGAGATAAATGATATAAAAGGTAAAGGAGACCCAATAAAATATGTACACCTTGGAGGTACAGAGATAGTAATAAAAGCATGTTTTAGAGAAGGAATAGATACACCAATAGAATTATATTTAGCAGATGATAGAATGATAAAACCTATAGAAA